>NW_026055535.1:0-246555 GCF_023757995.1 Alternaria metachromatica
AGCGACAGCCCTAACCCTAACCCTAACCCTAACCCTACCCCTAACCCTAACCCTAACCCTAACCCTAACCCTAACCCTAAGCTTGCAATTCTAACTACTAATACGCAAAATAACCTAAGCCTTCTACCTTTATAGAACTAATTAGCACTAAGCCTAGCGCGTATACTAAGTAGAAGTTAGATATTATAGAATAGTTCTACGCTTACCTATACACGTTTAAAGATAATAATATAGAGTAACTAAACTACTTTTATAATAAGGTTACTAATCTTACCTAAAATAATATTAGTAATAGATAGATTATTCTAGAAGAGAAATAGACTTTTCTTTAGTAGATATAGAATATTCTAGATAAGTGCTATAGTAGCATAAACACCTATATTAACGCCTAGATCTTCTATAACTATAAGGCTAGCATAAAACCTAGAGAGCTTATTAACTCTTACTTTATCTACTTTAAGACTAGAGTTACGCTTCTAAAGTAGAGTAATAAAGAAAAGCTCTTTTAGTTAGCTAAGAAGCTTTCTGCTATATAGAAAACCTAGATAGAAACTCTTTTTAATAATAACTAATATAATAATAATTAGTAAGCTTTCTCTAAGAAGTTATATTGTATAGAGTAGCTCTATACTACTCTTTACCTAACTACTAACACTAGTTAGAGCTCTAACACTAGTAGTAATATCTACACTTCTACTAGTGTTACTATTTCTAATACTAACGCTACTATAGGCGCCTATACTTATTACGTAGTTATAAACGCCTACGCTAGCTAAACACTTATAGAGACCTAGGTTCTTAGCAATATAGGTTACTACTATAAGTGCTACTATAAAGAATATACTTCTAGGTCTAATAGCGCTTCTTATAAGAATAAAACTAAGCTTACCTTTATAGGTTACTTTTTAGAAGTTCTATAAGTACTTAATAAGGCTTATAAAAAGAATAGAAAATCTATTCTATAAGCGTTTATTTGCGTTAACTTAATATAGAGTTCTATACCTCTAGCTACTACTAATAGCTCTACTAACTATTTAGAAAACTAGTAGTCTCTAGTAATAGTTACCTCTAGAGACCTATCTAGTATAAGTTACCTAATAAAATAAAGAAGCTCTCTTATATATTCTTAATATCTTTTACACTATCTTCTACTATTTAAGACTATAATAAAGATAATAATAAACTAAACTCTACTTTAAAAGCTATTCTAGATTAGATTAAAATTCTAAAGTAACCTTCTTACCTAATAGTTTATATATCTACTATTATAGCTACTACTATACATAGTAATATATATCTCTCTCTTATAGAATAATAGTTAGTCTTTAAAGAAATTATATTCTCTTTATTATAACCTTCTACACATATTAAAATTATAGATAACTTAGGTTATACTTCTATCTTTATTAACAAAACTTATACCTATATAAATTACTATAATCTTATTTCTCTATATATACCTATATCTCTTAAGCTAGTAGATAGCTCTACTATTACTAGAGTTATCTATATAACCTATATTAACGTCTTTATAAACTTCTATAAAGAGTAAGTTCTAGTATATATTATAAAGCTTAGTAGAGTCTAAATAATACTAAGTACGCCTTAGTTCTAGATCTATAACCTATAGATTAATTAGAAAACTATAACCTTAGTGTTTAACTTAGATTAATATATCTAGAACTATATATATAATTACAAACCTTATACTACTTAAAGTAGTTACTACTATAAATATTCTCTTCTACCTTTATATAAGCTTAAGAAGGCCTAGTATCTTAAAGCGCCTTCTCTAATTAATATTACTATAATCTTAAGTAGAGTTACTACTATTTCTATTATATAAGGTAATAAAGTCTACTTTATAACTATAGAGAAGGTTAACTATCTATATAATATAATAAATTAAGAATAGGTAGACACTATCTCTTTCTATATAGCTAGTGCTAAGGTTCTCTCTAAAGACTTTAAAAAGTTTAAAAACTATATAAAGAAGCTACTAATAAGTAGAAAGGCTATTCTAGCTAAACTATCTAAGGTTCTTTATCTATTATACTATAGTTTTAACCTACGTAAAGCTAATAAGGTACTACTCTAGCGTAATAAGCTTAATTATTATATTAAGATCTAGCTAGACTCTAATATAAGAAAAATGCTAAAGCTATTATTCTAATACTTCTACCTACTTTCTTATAATAAAGCAAGAGTAGTAAAGCTATATATTAATAATATACTATGTAAAAGATATATTAAGAGAAGCACCTCTAAATAGGCTATACTACTTCTTATAGTTAGAAAACCTAGTAGAGGTATTTATATATATATTAACTATTACAGACTTAATATCTACACTATTAAGAACTAGAACGTACTTTTACTTATATAAGATATACTTACAAAGCTATCTAAAGCCTATTACTTTTCTAAGGTAGACGTTATTATAGCGTTTAATAAGATTTAGATTAAGAATAAGTATAAATACCTTTTAGCTTTTATTACGCCTTATAGGCTATATTAATATATAGTAATACTCTTTAGAATATATAATAGTCTAGAAACGTTCTAGGCGTATATTAATAACGTTCTATATAAGTACTTAAATAAGTTCTATATAGTGTATCTAGATAATATTATTATCTTTAGTAAGACTCTTAAGAACTATAAGAACTATCTTCTTAGAGTTATTACTTACTTATTAGATACTAGTCTATCTATAGATATTCTAAAATCTAAATTTATAACTTAGAAAGTTAAGTTTCTTAGACTTATTATTACTACTAATAGTATTAAGATAGATTCTAATAAGATTAAGGCTATATAAGACTAGTAGCTTTTATAAATATTAAAGAACGTATAAGTATTCTTAGGCTTTGTAAACTTCTACTAATAGTTTATCTATAGATTTTCTAACCTTACTAAACCTCTTACTTATCTAATAAGAGATAACTCTAAGGTATTCTAAATAACACCTAAAGCAGCTAAAGCATTTAATACTCTAAAGATAGCTTTCTATAGTAACGTTATTCTAGTCTATTTTAATCTAGACCTAAAAAGTATTCTTAAGATAAATACGTCTAACTACGTCTACGCTACTATACTCTCTTAGATCTAATCTAATAAGAGTATTTACTCTATTACCTATCTCTCTAAGAAGATAACACTAATAGAGTATAACTATAAAATCTATAATAAGAAACTTTTTACTATTATATAAGCTTTTAAGAAATAGCACCTAGAGCTTACTAGAGTCTCTAACCTAGTAGAAGTTCTTACTAATTATAAAGGTTTAGAGTACTTCTACTTAAAAAGATACCTAAACTATAGATAAGCCTAATAGGCAGAATTTCTTAAAGAGTTTAACTTCTAGGTTAAGTATTAACCTAGAAAGTAGAGAACAAAGCCTAATAGCTTTACCCGCTAAACTAGTAATCTCTCTAAATATATTTCTAACAATTATATTTAATACTAGTACTAGACTCTACTTAGAGATTACTAGTAGAATAGTAGTAGCTATAAAGTAGTTTAACTTGCAAAGATTTACTTATCTAATAATAAGTATAATATTCTCTCTATTCTATCTCTTATATAAGAGACTAGTAAAAGAATATTACTTTCTTATATAGGCTTAGTTAGACTTACGTAACTATTTCTCTATAATAAATATAATTCTTATAATAATATAGTTAACGCTAATAATATTTCTATATAAGATCTAATTAATTAGCTCTACTCTAGAAACGTATATTTTACTACTATCTATAAAGCTCTTCTTAACAGAGACTAATATATTCTATATTACTTTATAATAGAAGAAGTTAGGCTAGAGCTAAAGAATATTAAATCTAGTAATAATAGCAAGCTCTTTATAAGAGATAACTATCTAATAGTACTCTTTAGTAAGAAGCTCTATACTTAAGTTATTAAGAATATATATAACTTCTTACCTAGAGAACATAGTAGAAGAACTATAACGTACTAGTAGGTAAGCTAATAGTATTACTAGTAGAGTATAACTAATATAGTAGCCTATTTTACAAACTATTACACTACCTACTAGTAATCTAAGACTAATTAAGAAGCTAAATATAGCTTATTATATTCTCTTCTAGTGTCTACGCGCTACTAGAAGAATATTTCTATTAACTTTATTATACTACTTTCTATATCTAAATAGTATAGATAATTATACTACTATATTATAGTTATTATTAACTAACTATCTAAGAAAAAGAAGTTTATTGCTATAGAGAACCTAGAAGTGTCTATAGTTATTAATAAGTTTCTTAAATATATATAAAGAGAAGAAAGTTATTCTAAGACTTTTATTAGTAACTATAGGCGCTAGTTTACCTTATACTTCTAGCGCTGCCTCTATAATAGAGTTAGTATAAAGCTAAAGCTATCTACTTTCTACTATTCTAAGATAGATAGATAAACTAAAAACGCTAATACTAACCTTAAGTAATATCTTTATTTCTACGTTAATTACTTATAGAATAACTAAGCGTAGCTATTACTTTTAGTAGAATTTAAAGCTAACTTAGCTATAAGCTTAGTAACTAGAGTTTCTCTATTCTAGGCTACAAAAGGTTATTAACTCTATAGTAGCTTAGAGCCTCTATATATTACTAACGCTTCTTCTATAACTTAAGTATAATAATACAGCGCTAACTTTTTTATAACTTATATTAATATAACGTAATAGTTTCTACGTAATAAGCTTATATAGTTATAAGAGAAGATATATAACTTTACTAACGCTAACTAGTACCTTACTTCTTAATTTAATATTAGCAATTAGGTTTTTCTTAATACCTATTATATTAAGACTAAGTAACTAGTAAAGTTACTAGATTATAAGAATATAGAGCTATACTAAGTTACTTACGTAATAGATAATATAGCTTATAAATTAGATCTCTCTACTAGCCTAAAGAGCCTATTTCTAGTATTTTATCTTTAGCTTCTATAGCTATATAAAGACAACGCACTCTTTAGCTAGCCTTACGCTAGTAATATTACTTTACTAGAAGTATATCTAAATAATAATAGTAACACTAAATATACTATTACCTAGATACTTAACTTCTATATCTACTATATAATTAATTCTTACACTAAAGAGCGTAGCTATCTATAATATAAGGTAGAATAGATAGATAATAACTAGTTAGATAACTAGTAACTATACTATAATCTATAAAAGAGTAAGAAGTTAGTCTAGAACTACTATAATTATAATTCTAGCTACTTAGAACCTTACACTACCTTCTATAATTATAATAATAATAGAGAGCTTATAGTTACTCTACTCTATCTATTAGACTTTATATACTTAGAAAGAACTAGCTAGTTATTTAATAATTACCTTAGCTATAAAGCTTCTAAAGCCTACTAGGTTACTAATTCTAATATACGTCTCTACCTAACTTTAACCTCTATAGATAATAGTAGTGTTATATCTTACTATCTATTACTCTTATATAGTTAGTATTTCTCTAATAGTACTCTACTTAGCTTAAAGAGTGCATAATAGATATCTCTATTAAGAAGCTCTAGTTATTTTATATACGCTACTATAAGAACTTTTTATAAAGAGAGCTTCTACTTAATTAATTAATTTTCTTTTTTCTACGCTACTAGCTCTTACTATAAAGAGCCTAAGGCCTCTAAGTATTAAACTTAGAGCTACTAAGTAGTGTACGCTTAGTTAGAACTTTAAGCGTTTTAGAGAGAAAATATATTATAGTTTAGAGCTTTATAGGTAGCCTATACGCCTACTCTATAGAGTATTTAGACTCTATAGAGTAGATCTTCTTCTCTACACTATAATAATATTATAATTTAATATTAACTTAATTATCTAAACTTAATATAACTCTTATAACTAGTACTATCTTCTAAATTATTCTTAATAAAGTCTTCTTAGACACGTGCTAGTAGCTAGGTAAATAGTAGAATAATAAAAGAAAAAAAAGCTATAATAATAGTAAAGGTAGCGTATATAATAAAGTAGGCGTAGATAAACTACTAGAGAACCTAGTAAAAGAAGAGTAAAGTTAATATCTATAAGATTATAAGCTAGAATAAACTAAGTAAAAGTAAGAGGTAGACGCTATAAAGATAGAGAGCCTCTAAAAGCGTTAGATAGAGAAAGTAGTTTAGTAAGTACTATAAGGTAAAAGTATAGTAAGAAGAAATACTATAAAAGAAAAAGAAAATACTAAAAGAATAAATAAACGCTAGCTATATAATAATATTTACTAGTGTAAAGCGCTAGTAGAAGCGCTAGTATAGTACTTATAGAACGCTAAGCTATAAAAAGTATAATAGGTAAAAGAGAAAGTAAAGAAAATAAAGCTATAGAGTATACTAGGTATATATAAGATAAAAGTAAAGATAAATAAGTAATTTTAGTAGTAAAGATATAAATAACTATACTAGCTAAATATAGTAAAGTAAGATATAATTATCTACTATATATACTATATATTAAGATATTAAGAATCTTATACTTTTAAAAAGACGCTTACTCTTATAGATTAAGCTATAGTAATATATTTACTATAGTACTCTAGTAGAGAATAGACTACTTTCTATAGAAAGTCTACCTACCTATAGAGTTCTATAATAGTAGTTAATACGTAGCTAATAGCGCCTAGCCTTATTTATATAAAAGAAACTAGCCTAGAATAGACTTTTAGATAGATACTATTTTATAACACTAAGAGCGTTGCGTTAGAGATAATAGTAGATAAGCTTTTTCTATCTATCTTTACTTAATATATTAGGCGTAGGTATAGACTTTTTAGAGATAACTTAAGTTAACCTTACTATGCGTATCTATCTAAACGTAGGCTTTTATAAGTAAAATAAACTACGTTTATAAAGATAGTAAGAAGGTATTAGTATAAATAGTATAGACTATAACTATAAATAGCTTAAAATAGTATAGTAGCTATAGAGAAATAAAAAGATAAGAATAATAGTTAGAGTGCGCTAGGCTTATTAGCTAATAAAAGCTAGAGGTTATATCTATTTAGAAAGAATATATACGTAATCTAGTTTAAATCTAGTAATAGATAATTAACCTTATAGTTATTTCTATAGTAAACTATCTTACTAAAATATATCTAGAAGTTTATAGTATTTTCTAAGTTAAATAATAGCCTAACTTATTATATATAGCGTACCTATTTGCGCTATACACTAGTGTATTTCTATAGTATAATCTATGTATCTATAATAGTGTACTAATCTATATAGTTACTTATATTAGTGTACTTTAGATAGAAGTTTATTAGTATTATATACTAAAAATATATACTTTTTCTCTATTTCTTTTCTATCTTACTAGTTTAGTAGTATCTTATAAGCTCTCTAATAAAGCGCTAGTTATAGTGTATATAGAGGTAATTTAGGCTATTAGTAAAGTAAAGCGTATATATATTAATCTAGAATTACTATATAGTAGAGAACTCTTTATTAAAAAAATAGGCGTAATCTCTATTCTTCTATAATATAGTAGCGTAGTTAAACACTAACTTCTACTATTACTTTATAATATAATAGTAGTATTCTAAAAAGTTAGTAGTAGAACTAGTTATAGCTATAGAATAACTAAGCGTAGTATAGGTAGTAGAAGAAGTAGATATAATACGCTTCTTACGTAGACTAAAGAGGTAGATATAAAAAACACTAGAAGACTTAATAGAATAACTATAGTTAGCGTTATATAGGCCTTACTAGTAGAAATAGCTACTAGAGAGTTTATAGGCGTAGAGAAATAACGTAAGAGAATCTTTACTAGATAATATAGATTTCTTATCTATCTAGCGCTTAGTTTAGATTACTATAGAAGTAGAAAGTAAGAACGTAATAGTAGGCTTAGAAGTAGAGAACGCTAGTATAGTGTTCTTTTAGTAATTATAGTAAACATTATATAATTCTTTCTTCTTTTAATAGAAGTACTAATTAATAAAACTATTAAAGTACTCTACTAGAACGCTATAGTAATATATAGAATATTTTATATTTAGTTATATAAATATATTAATAGTTACGTAATTAGTGTTAGAAGCTTTATAGTAATAGTAACTTAATAGAGTAGAGAAATAAAGAATATAAATAATAGTAAGCCTTTTATTATAACTAGCTTATGTACTACTTTATACTAAGTTAATAAAGTAGTTAGATAATCTAATCTATAAGACGTATTAGATATTATTAATATTAATACCTACTAGAAATATAGACGTAGTAATAAGAACACTATTAGCGCTTATAGAAAATAATACTTATATACGCTAACGTAGGTTTATTAATATCTTAGCTATATATATATTATAATCTAAGGCTTAACTAAAACTATAGGCTTTCTCTATAAGTAGAACGTACACTAAAGTCTTTCTAAGCTTCTTTACCTATCTATAGATAGACTTAGCTAGTGTAGACTAATTATTCTTCTTATTAAGTTAAACTAAGTAAACTTACTAGAATAATTTAAGATAGTTAGTAGACTTATAAAATAGAATAGTTTAGAAAAGTAGATATATACGTTAAAAAGTAGTAGCTTAGTAGTAGATAGAAATAGTTATAAATAGAAGAGTTAGTTGCACGCTAAAGAGGGTAATCTTATCTAGTTTAAGAAAGTAACGCTAGTACTTATAGTTCTTTAGAAGTATATAGTAAAACTTATCTATAATAATTTTCTCTAGTAAATACTTAGTTATATATTATAGGTAGTATAATATATCTATAAAGGCTAGTTTACTAAGGTACTCTAGCGTAGTAAGAATAATAAAAGCTAATTTATTATAATAGCTATTCTACTAAACTATAGTAGAAATAGAATACTTTTTATACTAGGCTATAAGGTTCTATTATAACATTGTAAGAGAGATAATAATTACGCTTTAGCTATAGCAATACTAATAATAGAGAAGAAGAAATATAAAACTCTTACTAGTACCTATATCTATAATATAAGTAATAATAGTGTTACTACGCATAATAGTGTAAATAATAGCCTCTTATCTAGAGTAGAACTTAGCGTTAGAGCTAAAGTTTGCGTAAAGAAGTAGCTATAACTATAGTATATTACGTTCTATATAGTTAGCTAAGAAAGTAAATAGGTCTCTAATAATATTATCTAATTTATTATTATTAAAGAACCTAAGAGCCTTATACTATTTTATAAATACTTTATACTATTTATAAGCTTTCTTAAACTTTTTATTAAATACTATAATAATACTTTAGAAGTAGATAATAGCCTCTATTCTTACTAAGTGCTTAGCTTATATCTTATAATTTTTAGCTTCTTAGTTATCTACTATTTTATTAACGTTCTCTTAGGTTAACTTAGTATATTTACTATCTACTTTTCTTCTAAAAGTAATAATAAGATAGTATATAGTACTAATATTAATTTATATACTTATATATTTCTTTATATATATAGTAATAACTATATAAAGGCGCTAGAAGGTAATAGGCTACTTACCTTTAACGTTAGGCTAAAGTAGACTACTTATAGCCTATTATAAGTAAAGATTCTAAATATTATCTAAAGTAAGAGAGAGAATAAGTATATAGAAAGAATAAATAAGCTAAAGATACTATATAAGTAAATAACTAACTACCTTAGGTAAAAATTAATAGATAATCTTAATAGACTTATTATAGTTATACCTCTTATAATATTAGAGAATAATAGTAATAAAACTATTATAGAGAAATACGTTATAAAGTATACTATTAGATAGATTTTTATAGTAAATACTAAGAAGTTTAGTGCTTTATACTAGTTATCTACTAGTAAAATAAACTAGGCTAAAAAGTAAGTTAAGAAAGCGTTAGGTAAAGTTATAGTACTACTTAATTTAATAAGAGTTAATAAAGTTTATAATAAGTACTTTCTAGCTCTATTATATAGTAGCTAAGTACTAGTTCTTAATAAAGTTAGCTTTTACTTTAAGTAGTATAAACTTATAAGAAAAGAAGCTATAGCTTACTATTTTATTTCTAGAATTCTTTATAAGCTACTTCTAGAGTATAGATAGTAGTTAGTCTAATGTTAGTATAGAGGCTAATTAGTATAAAAGAGTAGACGCCTTAATCTCTACGTTATAGACTATATTACTAAAGAAATTAAGCGTAGTGTAGAACTCTTTTAGTATAACCTTTTTACTATTCTAACTAATAAAGGTATCTAAGTTATTACTATAATAAAAGTTACTTAGAATACGCGTAGTGTAGATAAGCGCGCCTATTAGAGTATTAAACTCTATTATAAAGTAATTCTATACCTACTACTAGAATAATATAGCTAAGATATAATTTATTTCTTTTATATTAGTATAAGATACTTTAGAAAAAGTAGGCTTATTAATAAACTTAAGCACTTTCTTCTTTATTATAGCGTTATTAAGCGCTTTCTTCTCTATTATAGTATTATTAAGTAAGACCTATATTATATTTAAAGTAGACTAGGTAAAATATTTATAAAAATATTAGATACTTATAAGTTAGACTATCTTCTTAAGAGCTATAATATTTATAGCAAAGTTATAGACTTTACGTAAAATACGCTTCTCTTTAGAGAGAATAAGAAAGCTAGTTATAATAATAAGAGAAAACTTAAATTTATTACTAATATATATCTACGTAATAAAAGATAGCTAGAAGTAATAATAGAGGTTCTTTATAGAGTCTAGCGTAGTATATATATAGTTTATATATACTATAGAGTAGACGCTATAGTAGTTACGTAATATAGTAATAATACTATTCTAAGTCTTCTACTAATTAGAGTGTATAGTAAGTTATAAAGAATAAGGCTAGCTATTAATAAGAGTATAGAAGAAAAATATAAAGATTTTTTATAGTAGTAATATATATAATATAAAAAGATTCTAGTAGGCTTTAAGTAGATAGAGTAAAATATAATAGATATTTTTCTATATTACCTAGATACGCGTATACTATAAGATGTGTAGAGTAGTATTCTACTATATACGTACTATACTCTTAGTATAATTATAGAGAAAGAAGAGTATAAGCTTACTTTTTTTAGTAGAGATAGTAATAGTAGTAAGTTCTTTATTCTAGCTTATAGAAAGTATATTAAGAAACTTAGTACTACTAAGCTAGAGGCTAGTCTTAATAGTAGGCCTATAAAGTATAGTACCTAGCTAGTTCTTCTACTACTATTCTATAAATATATTAGTAGATATAAACTACGTAGTAAGATAATAAGTAGCGTTATTTCTATCTAGTAGAGGTTTAATATAAGCTAAAGTAGTAGACGTAATAGATAACCTAAAGTTAGAGGCACTACTAGATTAACGCGTATTATTCTTATATAATAAGAAAAAGAGAAGAACTTTAAAGTAGCGTAATAGATTTAGGCTATTAACTTTACTTAGAATACTCTAGAAGTAATACTAAGTATAAGTATCTTAAATAACTATTTAGAAGTTAGACACTATAGTAGAGTTAATACTAAAACTTATCTAGTATTAAAAGCGTAGATAATTCTTTATATTATAGTTTCTACTCTTCTTAGAGTAGATATAGATAGAATTAGAATAGATAGTATACGCTAGCGCTAGATATATAGAGAAATACTAAATAAAGTTAAAAGAAAAGCTATCTAGCTTTATAAAGAAGAAATCTATATAGTCTTTCTTAAAGCTAGATATATAAATAAGGTCTAGTGCCTTCTACTATATAATAGCGCAATTCTTAGATTAGATATTCTTAGAATAATACTTCTAGAGATACTTCTTAATAGCTTTAGAGAGTATAATACACTAGTATATTAGATAAATAATAAGCCTATTAGTTATATTAATTTAGAAAGTATAGTTAAAAAGAAATATACTAATAGATAGATATAGGTAAGAATATAGTAGTAGATTAAGACAAAATAGAATAGAGAAAGAAGAAAAACCTAAAGAGAGTTTTTATTTTTATATATTTCTAAACCTATAGACTAAATAAATACGTAAAAGTAGTATTTAGACTAAAGAGATCTACTACTACGTTACACTAAATAAAAATAGCCTATATCTCTATCTTTATCTAAAGCTTCTAGAGTTTAAGGTAAGAATAGTAAAAACTATATAATAGTAACTAAAGAACTAGAAATTATACCTAACGCGCTCTAGAAGAATAAAGATATAAGTAAGGTAGTATAAGAAATCTACTAATACGTAGAACTAAATAATATAGTTTATTATATTCTTCTAGATATAGTAGAAAGTATATAGTTATTTATTACGTATATACTAGAGAATACTATATAGTAGCTCTATTAGCGTATTGTAAAAAAGCGCTTAGTATAGTTTATTAACTATACTTATAATAATCTATAGTTAAATAGAGACGTCTTATCTAATAAGAAAGAGTTAGATTAGCTATTAAAGTAAATAAAAAAAAAATAATAATAAAGTAAGTTAATTAATAATTAAAGAAATAGTTAGACTACGCGCTAGTAGAAACTATTACTAGTATATAAGACTTAGTAGTAGCATAATAGAATAAAATTATATATTTAGACTATAAAATTAAGTACTATAACTTTATAAGATAGTTAGAGAAGATTAGTATAAGTAAGGTAGCTAAAATAATAAACTACGTAAAGATAGTTATAATAGTAGAAAGTTTAAGAAAATAGAAAGTAGTATTAGAAATATAAAGAGAGGTAGCTAGAAGTAGAAGATAACTATTTGTAACTATAAATACTATAGTGCTAGCTTTAGTATATAGAGTAGAGCTATAAATAATATAGAGAATAGATATTATTTCTAATTTATAGGCTAGTAAGCTTATTTTTTTATAGTAAGAGAGTAGACGTTCTAAGAGAGCGCTGTCTACTAGTAAGGTATAGAGTTTTTATACGCTACTAGTAACTATATATTATAGTAAAACTATAGAAATTATAGATAATATATAGTATTAATAGATAATATCTACTCTTTACTTAGAATATAAATAGCTAGAGAATATTCTAAGAAGATAGAGAAAGCTTATAAGTATAAGAAGACAGAACATAGTAATAGTTACTAGAGAATAACTCTTCTACAAGATTAGTAGTAACGTAGATAAGAAGTTAATATAAGTTAAGTATATAGCTAAGTATTATAACTAGAACTAGTACTTAGAATATAGAAAGCGTTAGTAGATACTAAAGTAAAAGTTTAGTTCTAGTATCTTTATACTACTACTAAAAGCGTCTATTTTAAATTTATTTATAGAGTAGAAGCTAATTCTAAGACTAGAAAACTAGATAGAGATAGTTATCTAATATAATAATAACGTTAGTAGTCTTTATAAAGTAGTAGAACTATTACTTATAAGCTATATATAAGAGAAACTCTTTTCTAAGTAGCTATTTCTTAAAGTAATCTATAAAAGTAACCTAGAAAACTATTTAGTAGAGTTACTAATAAAGCTAGCAGAGAATAGATTATAGTCTTTTTAAATAGTAGAAGTGCGTAATTTAGATAATTATAGAAGCGTAGATAGTATAGACGTAGCTAGTAATAGTAATAAAAGTAGAGAGTAGAGTATAAATAAAGACTAAAAAAAGTAACTACGTAATAAAAAGTACTTTATAATATAACGTTATATATAATATACGCTATATAGAGTAGACTTAAAAACGTAATATATATAGAGAATAAAAAGTAATAGACTATAATATAGATACTATTATTAGAACTAGTATAGCGTAGTTAATAGAGCGCTATATAAGCTAGCGCTATAGAATAGACTATAAAGGTTATAGGCTAAAAAATATAAGTAGATAACACTAATAAGACTAGTGTTACTAGTAATAATATATTATAGTATATAGAACTATAAGAGTAGAATAAACCTAACTTAGACTCTAAGCTTTTATTTAAGTAGATAGATTAGACTATCTAAGCCTAGAGTTATCTAAGATAAGAGATAATAGATATAAGATAGCTACTTTATATATCTCTAGAATAAAATAAACTATACGTAATATTATATACCTAGCTTCTTAGATAGAAAAGAGATTTACTATATTATATAGAAAGAAACCTATACATAATAAGCCTTTTACTAGTACCTTTTTAGGTAGACTATTAGATTATTAGTTACTATTATATTCTTTGTTACGCAGCGTAGCTATACCTTAGACGCCTTTTACTTAGATATAGTAGTTTTCTAATATAGTCTTTTAATATAGCTTTTGTAGAGAGTACACACAGTTAAGTTTAATATGTAAGATTCTGCGTATAGGTCTATATATAGAAGTAAGCAAATATTTAATATTTCTTGCTTAATTAGTGCTAGGCCCGATTAGGTAGAGGTTATAGGTTTAATCTACAACACTACCCCCCTCTTAAAAGAGAGTAAGTTCTAACGCTTATAATGTTCTTTTTGCTCTTATACAACACGCTAGTTGCGTATAGTTATAAATATAAGTGTTTTAATATACAAAGAAGATACCTGTATTACGAAAGCTACGTAGGCTAAAGTATAAGTGTTATACTAGTAACAGCCTCGCTGCTATTCTCCTATATTCTATTATTATATTCTCTATTGTATTTGTTACGCTAATGCGCTTACTTAAGGCAGTCTATTTAAGAAAGACGCGGCGATTGTTTGCAACAATGTAGAGAGTAGTTAGTTAGAGTAAAGCAGTTGCCTATAGTGTAACTTCTAGTTTAATAGTTAGTAAGTAGGCTGTACGCTGCTTCTTTATTGTGCTAGTTTTAGTTCTAGCTAGATCTAATACAGCGAGTATAAGTTGTAACCCTCTAAAGGCTAAATTACAAGCTTACGCTTACGTTACTAGACCTCTAGTTTCTAAGACAATAATAATGTTAGTAGTAGTGTATGCTCTAAGCTCTTATATGTATTAGTTAGCTAACTTATAGTAGGCGTTCTTATCGCGTAGTAAGATAAAGAACGTAGAGGCACTCTTCTTAATTATAGTTAGATATGCGTGTTAAGGTAGAACATAAGTGCTTGCGCTAAGCTATTAGTAATAATTGTTTCTATAGCGTAAAGGTTAAGTGTTATTATTATAAGGTCTTGTTAGCTTACTAACGTCTTAAATTTAGAGTGCAGTTTTAGTTTCGCAGAGTAGTAGTAGTAATACTTAATAACTATCTTAGCGCTACTAATAAGATTTATGTAAGATTTCTATAAAGAGTTATTAGGCTTATTAGAATAGTTAGCCTACTAGACGTAGTATTGCAATAGCTCTTTGCGTCTAGTAGCAGAATTAGCGAGTTACTTATTAATGTAGTAGTTATTAATAGTCTTAATAATATAATTCTTATTATTCTCTACGTTAGAGTGTATAGTAGCTAGCTGCTCTTTATCTTGTACTTAGCTAGGCAGTAGGTTCTTAGAATGTAGATACAGTAGCTATAGGTAAAACACATTATGTAGTTAATCTATCTTCTTAGAAAGTTCTAGTTCGTACGCTATATTGTTAATAGAGTAGACAACCTTAAAGAGACTACAGTTCTTAAAGTCTAAGAAGTAGTTAGGTTAGATAGTTTGTATGTTTCTAGTGTTAAGTATAACTATATTGCTAACCTTAAACAAAGGCGCTAGCAGACAACTATTATTAGCATATTCTACTTGCTTTGCTTAAGCCTATTATATTAATTGTTAGAGCTTCTTGCGCAGATTGTCTAGTTAGGTAACTAGTTAGTTAGCCTGTGCTTTGTCTATGCGAACAGAGCTAGCATTAGTAATAGAAATAGGTTAAGGTAGCTCTAGGCCTAACTTCGGTTCGTAGCTCTTAGTAGCGTAGAAGAGAGTAACGCTAGTAGTAGCACTAACTATAGAATTAGCTTTAAATTTAGCTATAGGCAAGTACAATGCCTAGTTGTCTTGTTCGTAGTTAATATATATATAGAGGTACTATTTAAGGTAGGCGTTAGCGTTCTCTATCTAACTATTAGTCTGTAGATAGAATGCTGTAGAATACTTTAGGTAAGTACCTAAGCGTTAATAGAGACGTTTCTAGAAGTAGGTAGTAAATTAACTACTATAGTTAGTTACTATCTTATCTAGATAGCTCTTTTCTCTCTAGACGTACTCTACAAAGGCTTGTACTAAGGCGTCTACTATAAGCAACGTTATAGAGATAAACTTCTTCTTCTTTGTAAAGTAGTCTACAATAATAAAAATATTCGTAAATACCTATCTATTATAGAAGTAAGAAGGTAGGTAGGTAATAAAGTCTATAGAGATGCAAAACTAATACCTATGTAGTATAGGCAGCAGGTAGAGAAGACTGTATTTACTGTCTTAATAGCTTTTCGTACGCTTGCACGTTAGGTAATTTTAGAGGTATTAGGTAATATTAGTAGTTATCTTTAGCTAATAGTACTATTAGAAGAGATAGAAATATAACTTATGTTTGCCGCTATATCTACTGTAGAAGGCTTAGTAAGACTGCTTAATAACTTTAGTGCAGAAATAACCTAAACTAGAGATATACACCTTGTTCTTAAGGTAGAGCAGCCTATCTCGTAGTATATAGTCTTCTAGTTTAATGTAAATATAGTAGCTACTATAGATAAAGTTGTGTAGAATGCGTTAGAGTTCTTTTATAACAGCCTTAATAAGTTTCTTAAGTACTCTATTCTCTTTCTTAGTATACTTGTTCTTAATAGCTATCTATAAGTTCTTCTAGTAGATAATAGAGAGGTCTTTATTAGCTACGTTAAGCAGTGCAAGATACAAGAAGAATATTATTATTATAGACTTAACGTATAACTCGCTAATAGCGTCTTTCTTACTTAGTTAATATATTATTTGTGCTAGCAAGATAAGATTGTCTTTAATATATCTAGAAAAGTAGTAAGTAAGGTAAACAGCGTAATAGCTACCTCTATTCTTTTTAAAGTATATATAGGCTACCTATACTTTAGAATTAACTTAATTAGGCTTAAGAAGAGTCTAGACTTAGTATTATCTTTGTTCGTTGTTATAGTTAGAAGGTAAGTTACCTAGTCTTCTTGTAAGGGCATCTAGCTTAGTGCCTTACTTACTAGAGTAGTACTTAACGCAGAAGTTAAATTTAGCTAGAAACTTAGCCTAGTAGACTTATCTCTAGTTTAACTTCTTATTAGTTATAAAGGTCTAAAGAGCTTAGTAGTTAGACAATACCTTAATAGAATTCTTTGTGCTAGCGAGTTTAAAGCGCTACTCTTTAAAGGCTTAGACAATAGCTAGTAGTTTCTTGTTATAGATCTTATAGTTATATTTAGTAGGCGTTATCTTATAGAAAAGAAAAGCTATAGGCTGTAGAACGCTATTATAAACTTAAGAGAGAATTGCTGCTATAATAAAGTCTAAGGCGTTAGTCTCTAGCTATAACTCTAGGTTAGAGTTAAAGTAGGCTAGTACGCCTGCTGTCGCGAACGCTTCTTTAATATAGTAGAAGGCGACAAATGCAGTAGAACTATTAGTTAATAGAAAGAACTTATAAGTGTTAACGTTCTTTTGCGTAAGTTTAGTAAGTAACTTTACTAGGTAGAAGAACTCTTTAATAAAGCGTCTGTAGAAGTTTACAAATTCTAGAAAAGATTATATATCTTTAACAGTTCTTAGTAGTAACTAGTTCTTAATAGCTGCTACCTTCTTAGAGTCTATCTTAAGTCTGTCTATAGTAAGAATAAGGCTAAGATATTTAATACGCTTAACTTTAAACTTACATTTAGTAGCGTCTAAGTATATCTCTACATTCTTAAGCTTCTATAGAATAGCAAGAATATAACCTTTATATAGAGACTTATCTTCGCTATATATAAGTATATTATTAAGATACGCGCTATAGGTATTATTAAGATGTTCTCTAAGAGTCTTATTAATAAAGGTCTAGAATGTCTCTAGAGTATTGCACAAACTAAATAGTATAATAAGGTACTTATATAAGCTATATCTAGTCTAGAAGGCTGTCTTTTCTTTATTACTATTCTTAATACAGACTAAGTTAAAGGTAGTAATAATATTAACAATACTTATAATGCGGACTTTAGCTATTTGTGCAAGTGTCTCTTTAATTAATAGTAGCGCATTTTAATTCTTTTTAGTAACTATATTTAGGCCGCGATAATTAACGTAAATGTGTAGTCTACTCTCTAGTTTTTTAATAACAAGAATAGGTAAAGCGTAGAGTAATATACTAGGTTAAATAAAGCTCTTACCTATTATCTTATTAATATAAGCTTTAATAGCTTTAGCTTTCTATTGTGTTAAGCTATATATGTGTAGCTAAGAGGGCTTATTAGCTTTAATGTTAATAGTATAGTTAATACTAGGTTAGCGTAGTAGTAGTACGTTAGCTAGGCAAACGCTAAAGATATTCTTTATCTTAGAATATAACTACTCCGGCACAAGCTTTTAAAGCTTCTTATTAGTTATTTCTACTTTCTTATACTTCTCTATATATTTATTAAAGTTATTCTATAATATTCTAGCGTAGTAAGCTATATTATCTTAGAAGGCTTTAAAGTTGTAGTCTTTATTAGGCAGCTTTCTAAGCTTTTTCTAATAATAGAGCTCTACCTAGATAATCTACTTAGAATAGCGTTTAGTAGTAAGGTAGGTAGTATGTGCACTTATTATTATAATAGCGGTGCTTTTATTAGTCTTCTAAGTATAACTATTAGGTAGGCGCTTACTTCTATATACTGTCTTAGTTATGCTAGCGTAAAGGCAGTTTAGGTAGTAATACAGGCTATCGAAGGTTATAGATTAGTTAGAGCTAAAACTAAACTTTAGATTATAGGTATCTATTTAGTTTATATCTAGAATAAGGTTAAAGCGCTCTATGTTTGCAACGTAACACAGAACGTTACTTATATGTAAGCTATAGGTAATAGGTAGTTCTATAGCTTTAGTAAGTAATTTAGCAGTGTTGCTGTTAGCTAACGTAAGGTAGATAGGTAAGGTAGTAATCTGCTTTAGTTAATAGTCTTTAACCTATTATTAACTAATAAAGTAAGCGCTAGCTCTAGTATTAACTAAATAGTCTGTTGTCTTCTATTCTAGTAGTGTAGTAAGCTAGTATTTAAAGGCGAATTAAGAGGTAAGGTAAAGGCTACCTTTAGAGAGTATAGCAGTAGCGGAGATGTAGTGTCTTCTAGGCTATAGAGTCTTAACGCCTAGCACTAATATTACTGCAGCTTTAAGTTAATTATAGTGTTCTATTACAAGATAGGTCTTCTTAAGTAATTTACTCTACTTTAGCTTCTAATCGCAATTTTGTTTAGAAGCGTCTAAAAATCTAACTCTATAGCTAGGTTAACAACGTAGCTCTTATTGTTAGCTTCTTTATCTTTAATGTAGAGTTAATACTTGTTATAATTAGAGTTCTAGCTCTCTTTGCTAGAAGTGTTCTTATTGTTAGTAAAGTTAGCGTTTAGTTAATTTAAGGACAGGCCCTTAATCTAGTTAAAGAGAATAGCTTAGTTCTTAGTGTAGTTAGTGCTATAGTGTAACTTGTCGCTGTATTTAAAGCAAGCCTTATTCTTAAATAGAATATTGCGCTAGGCGTTAGTGCGTTTAAAGGTAGTAGACTACTTAGCTATTCGGTTAGAGCCTTACTTTTGCTCTAGAGAGTAATCTAAAGAGAAGCGCTTGCGAGGCTTATAAGTGTTACGCTTAGTAGACTTCTTTATTGTAGGCGTAGAGTAGCTACTAATCTTCTTCTAATTAAGGTTATAGTTACAGGCGTAATTAAGAAAGACAGCTAGAGTCTCTCTACAAACCGAGCTAGTAGTAGTAGAGGTAGTAAGGCTAGAACAAAGAAAGCAGCGCGCGTATCTAATTATTTTATAGTTACTCTTTCTTAGCATAGAGTATACCTTTATAAAGCGTTGCTTCTAGGTAATAAAGGTCTTACTATTCTTCTATATAAGAGAGTTGTTGTATAGCACTATCTTAGTTTCTATTTCTTTCTTATAGGTCTTAGCTCTAAAGTGTTTATCTAAAGTATTAAGAATGTTAAGGTAGTTCTTTGTAGAGACAATCTTGTACTTAATTAAGTTCTAGGCGTTACTCTTAATGTAGTTCTTAAGGTAGAGAAGTGTAGAGTAATTGTTTACGTAGGTAGAACATTTATTTACAGCAGAACAACGCTACTTCTTATAGTTCTCGCTATTACCTTTAGAGTTCTCTTCGCTCTTAAAGACAGAGATGTTAGGTAGGTAGATAGTAACTTCTCTGCTTATTTCTTTAATAGCTAACAGTGCTTAATTATGTAAGCTAGGTGTAGGTTATTAGCCTTATTGCTTAGAAGCGTTAAATAGAGAGGCTTGTTGCTTATTACGTTAGTTAGAGATATTGTTGCAGGCGTAGTTAAGGTCGTCGCAACAAGAGTAATTAGGTAAGGTATAGTAAGTCTAATTAGCTATATTCTAGCGTAGGCGCTTAATAGTATTGTAAGTGCGCTCTGCAGCGTATTAACTAGCTAGAGTAGAGAATAGGCAGGTTTCTTGTAAAATCTCTTTAGCGGGAGTGTTGCGTTAGAGCTAGTTATTAGAGTTAGTCTAGTCGCGACGTAGTATAGTAAAGAGACGATAGTTAGGCTTGTGCAATAGTAGCTTATTAAGAATAATATTATATTCGCGCTAGAGATAGTTAGAGCTATACTTAACCTTATTGCGCTTCTTCTCTAGAGCTTTGTAATTGTAGTCGCAGTTTGTACGCGTAACAAAGTACTTATTACTCTTCTTCTTCTTAATAGTAGCTTACTTACGCTTAGCAGTAGTAATAACTTGTTTATTCTTATATAACTTGTAGAAACAATCTACTTTATTCTTCTTGTCTTTAAGATTAGTCTGTAGACGCGCTATCTTATTCTTATAGATCTTCTTAGCGTTCTCTAGGTAGCTAATAGTCTATTAGTAGGTGTAGCTAGCCTTACAGAGGTTGTTAACCTTAGCTTAAAGAGCCTAGAGGCTAGCGTAGTTAGTAGCGTTATTGCTAGAGGCAGAGCCTTTACTCTTCTTAATCTTAGCTTTAAGATTGTAAATATAGTTTAGCTTTTTGTTGTATAGGTAGCAGAGTATAGTAGTTAGAGGGACCTTGTAAGCAGCCTTAAGAACAGAATAAGCTTATACTAATAATCTGCTAGTAGTTATAATACAGATAAGAGCAGCATAGAACTACTATAGATATTATTTAACAGCGCTAGTAAGATATAAGCTATTATAAATAGTAACACAAGATAAGTTATTGTTGTTAGCAGAGTTAAGGTTAGTAACCTCTAGAGGGTCTTAGCCTATTGTAATAGTATAGGTACTGTCGGCGTTATTATTATTATTAATCTTAATGTTAGTTAAGAGCTCTAGCTATTGTCCGCTTTCTAGAGAGATATAGATAACTTTAAAGTCCTCTTAAACGCTAACTTTAAGGCGATTCTAGTAGATCTTAACTTAATAGTACTGTGTATCACGAGTTGTAGGCTCTTCTAGTTTAGAACTAGTTACCTCTTCTAGTACAGAGGGCAGAGAGTGTAGGTCTAGAAAGCTACTCTAGTAGCAGCTGCCTTTCTAGACTTTGCTTAGAGTAGGGTTCTAGACTATAGTGTTTTATGTATCTTAGGTAGCGCTTACGCTACCTTAAGTTAGTCGTAGATAAGGCTAGAATATGTTAGAGTTTAATAAAGGTGTAATAGTAGAGACAAAGGTTGTTACACGATCTCTAGACATTGCCTTCTTAATAGTGTTTGCTAGTGTGTTGTTGCACGTCTTAGTATTTAACGCATAATATACAAATTTGCTGCTAACTACTTACTCTAACTATAAAGGCGAGCTAGTTCTTCTTTCTATTACGTTGTAACTTTAGCGGACAGCTAAGTGCTCTAACAAAGAGCGTCTAACAGTATATATTAGTTACTCTGCTTCTTAGGTATCTCTGTGTATTCTACAACAAGGTAGCGTCTCTAATTAGCGAGATTGTTAGCTAGAAGTAGGCAGGCTTGCTGCTTAATTTAGATAGCGTTAGCGTTACTGCAGGCGCTTAGTTTAATAGTTTGTAATATCTTGCGATGTCGCGTAATATCGCGCGATGTTTCTAGGTGTCGCGGTAATTACTAGAGAGTAGCAGGTGTCTATACCTAGGTATAGAGTAACGTAGAATAGTGTAGAGAGTGTATATAGTTAAGTTTAATATATAAGATTCTGCGTATAGGTCTATATACAGAAGTAAGCGAACATTTAATATTTCTCGCTTAATTAGTGCTAGGCCCGATTAGGTAGAGGTCGCAGGTTTAATCTACAACAGCTTTTTAGTATAGTCTTTTAGTGTATTCTATCTATCTTTTACTAGAATATAGAAGCCTTTTACTAGAGCTTTACGCTATATAGTATTATTTAGAGCCTTTTTATAGCTTATTATAATATTATTATATAGCCTAATACTATAATTTAGAAGCCTTTTACTAGTAGAGTAGAGCCTTTTACTATACGCTATACTATTTTAGATCTAGTGTAGAATAAACGCTTTAACTAGTTTTTATAGCCTTTAGGTATAGAAGTTAGAATTCTAATATAGTTAGGTTACGCTATAATTAGTTATAATTCTATAGGTATAGTTTAGAGTTTTAATTTATATTAATATTTATTATAATAGTCTATATCTACTTTATAGAGCGTTTCTAGGTACTATAAAAGTTATTAGATATATAGATTTTTTTTTATTTAGTTAGATAATTACTTATAAAAGTCTAGCGCTAATAATATTATTAGTTATATCTATTAGGTTACTTAAAATACTCTATTAGAATTTTTATAGTATAAGCTTTTAGTTAGAGATATAAAAAAATAGTATATATATATACTTTATATATCTACTACTAATCTAATTTATAATACTTATATTAAAAGCTTACTTATTACGTATAAGATATATGTATAGATCTTTTAGATTAGAGTATATTTCTAACTATAGAATTTAATACTAGTAAGATAAAAATAATCTTTTTATAAGCTTATATACTAAGCTATTTTTAAATACTATATAGTAGTATTTAAAGCTTAAAGAGCTTTATACTTATACTTATCTTTTTATATTACTTTATAAACTACTTAGAAAACTTATATAATCTTTTTACTATTATTTATAAAAAACTAAATCTATTCTTCTTTCTTAAGCTTTAAAATCTTAGTCTAAACGTAAACCTTTACTTTTATAATTCTATTATTAGTAAGATAGTGTATATTATATATAAAGTTTAGAGTTATATATCTATTTATATTATCTAAAAGTAGTAGTGCTATATATACTATAACTTTTCTATTAAGTAAAAGATATATTATTACGTAATAAAAAAAGAGATAAATAGAAAGCTTTAGTTTATAGAGATTATATTTAATCTTATTCTCTAGTAAAACCTATTCTAGAACTAAAGATAAAAGAACTAGATATACTAGATAAGTTACTTTATTAAGATTAAAAGTAAAGTTTATAGCGTAGTAACTATTCTAAAGTAGTAATATCTCTATAGCTACTAGTAGAAGTAAACTAGTTATAGTTCTAGCTTATAGAATTAGAAAGAATTTACTACTTCTATAATTAGGTAAAGAGGCTAGAGTATAGAAGAAATAGTTTTATAGATAAGTAGATTCTAATTCTTTATCTTTATAGCTTAGTGCTATTTATATAGATAATAGATACTATTTAAAAAGTTACTACTTAAGAATATACTTAAATTCTAAGTAGATCTATAGTAATATATAACGTAGCGTAAGATCTAACTTTTATATAAAGTATATAACTATTTTTTTATTAATAATTTCTAAGCTAAAAAAGTAATTATTAGATAGTAATAGCTCTAGTACTACTTAAGTATCTAGTTTAGTTAGAAGATAAAACTTATATATACTATTCTAGAGTTCTAGAGAGAGTTTATAAATATAATAGATAAGATAGTATAAATTATTTAGATTATTAGGTTCTTTCTTAGAATAATATAAGTAGATTATATTCTTAGTAATAGTAATTACCTTTATATAAGAACGCTTATTACCTAGATCTAGTAGATATAATATTTCTACTATTATTTCTACTTTAGTAGAAAGTAGTTAGTTTAATATAGTAAAGTCTAATATTATTAGACTTCTAACTACTAGTAATTTAGCTATATATTAGTATTAGAGTCTAAGATAATCTTTAGTCTTATAATTAACTTACTATATACTTAATAAATAGTAAAGTAAAGAGAAAAGAAAAAAAAAAATAAAGATACTAAAGTATAAGTAATAGTTTATAAGATACACTAGTATTATCTAAAAGATAAGATAAAGTAAGATAGAGTAAAAGAGAAGATAAAAGAGAGTATATAAAAGAAGATAGAAGATAAAAGAGTATAGAAAGTAAAAGAGTATAAAAAATAAAAAAGTATAAAAAGTAAAAAAGTAAAAAAGATAAGAAAGTGTAAAAGGTAAAAGAGCGTATAAGATAAGAAGTATATAAAATAGAAGAAGATATTAGATATAACTTACTTTAGAATTAGTATATATAAAGCGCGTAGATATATAGTAGTTAGACTACTATAAGGTATATAACACTATAAGAGTATATAGAGTCTAATTTCTAAAAATATAAAAGTAATATAATTTTAATTATAATTCTTTTAGTACTATACACTTTACTATATAATAATAATAGTAGCTTTATCTATAAGCTAAATATTTAGTTTATTAAAGTATTAGAAATAATCTACTTTAGAATTAGCGCGTATAAAGCGCGTAGATATATAGTAGCTATACTACTATATTATATATAATAAAGTAATAGTATATAGATAGTAAATTCTAAAGAGGTAGAAGTAATATAATTTTAATTATAATTCTTTTAGTACTAAGTATATAGATAAGTAATTATAGTAGTAGTAGAAATCTATTTAAGAGAGTAACTAGAAAGGTTTTTTTTATTTATAGTAGACCTAACTCTCTAGACTTCTTACTAACTTTTCTCTAAACTTAGAGGTATATAGAAAGCTTTATTATATACTATCTATAGATAATTTTATATTATAATATCTATATAATATTATATATCTATTATATAGAAGAATATAAAAAACTATTCTAAATTCTTCTAAAGTCTTCTATTCTATTATCTTATATATAAATAATAAAGTAATATTAAGTAAACTATACTTTATTATAAAGATTAATTAGAATATTTTAATCTAATTATACGCTAAAATTAAGTTCTAGTATATAGTTTATATATTATAAAAACTTTATATTCTTATAAAAACTTTATATCTTTATAAACTCTATATTCTTTTAGATAGTATATTCTTCTAGACTTTATATTCTTAAGTACTTATTTTTCTAGTCTAAGTATAGAAGAATATTAAGTCTAGTATTAGAGTGTACGTACTATACTTTTTAGAATTTAGAGTTTATATTCTAAAACTTAATATAGTTAGACTTACTCTATTTATATATTAAATAATATAGTAAAAAAGTTTAAAAATTCTAAATCTTAAAGCTAAATAGCTAGTATAAATAGTTTTTCTAGTATAAAACTAGCTATATTTCTTTATCTTCTAGATAACTTAGTTCTATATATAGTATTTATATTATAAAATCTAATAGACGCTCTATATTAGATATATTAAAATATTTCTAAACTTAAACTTCTTAAAGTTCTTAATAATAATTATAACTATCTACTTAGAAGTATTTAGAATAAAAATATCTAAAAAAAAGCTATAAAGTTAAGATATAAATAATAAATATAGGTTTAATACGTAGTAAGAATTAAAGTATAAGTAGAAAAAAATAACTAAATAGATTAATAAAGATATAGTTAATTACTTTAATCTTTAACTTATATAAATAATTATAAGTATCTAGAATTAGAAAACTATTTAAAATCTAGAAGTAATATTAGTTAAAGAGTAATATTATTATTAATAGACTTAATAAATACTAAATATAAGCTTAAATATAATTACTTATATAATTAAAATAGTAAAAGCTATAAAGATAATAAAAGTATTTAAGAATTAGGCTACTATTTTTATTTTATAGAAGTAATAGAAAGTAAAACGTTTATAGCTTTTTAATAAGCTAGAACTAGTTAAAGATAAAAGTTTTAGTTTTACTTCTTATATACTAGGTATATAGCTTACTTAGTAGTTAGTATTAACTTTTAATATTATACTACTAGAAATATAAGTAGAACTAGGCACTAATAAGTTAAGAAAGAAGTACTTTAAGATTAAATAAACTTACACTAATATAATAGTAAGTTAGATATAGTAATATTAGAAGATAGATATATTTTATAAGAAATATAAGTAGATATATAAGAAAATAAAAAATTAAAGTATAGAAATAGATTAAAGAAAGTAAAGATATAGTAGTATTATAAAGAAAATAGTATTTATACTTATATATAAAGAGAAATTAGAAAGAATAGCTATAAAAGAAAAGAATAGAAAGCTTTAGATTAAGTTTAGAGAATATCTAAATTAGAGTAAGTACTAAAATATTCTTAAAAAGTAATTTAGAATAATTAGTATCTTTATATTACTACTATATAGTATAAATCTAAATAATTAGATTAAGAGAAAGATTATATAAGCATATATTATATAGTAGATAGAAATAGTATTTAAATATAATAAGCTAGTAGTTAAGTTAGTAATAAGAATTAAGTAGTTAGTAGTTAAGTATATATATAACTAGAATCTACTAATAGTATATACTTTTCTTAAGAAGCTATATTATTTCTAAGATACTAATCTATTAGCGCTACTTAATAGTATATCTAAAATTATAAATAGTAGTATAAAAGAAAGTAATATAGTAAGTAAGTCTACTTAGTAAAAGGTATTTAGAAATTATAAAATTATAGTTCTTAGAATTACTAGAAAGTAAATAAAATAGTAATAGAGTAGTTATAATAAAAGTACTTCTAGAATTATAAAGTTTTTAAAATATATATAATTCTAAAACTATACTTACTTATAACTTAATATTTAATAAAGCTTAACTTAAGTTAATAACTATAAGTAATATACTAAGAAATAGTACTTTTAGAATTATAAAGTTTCTAAAATACTTAGAATTTAGAGAGTAGTTTTATTTACGTAGTTACGTTATAGATAGAATAATTTAAATCTTAAATTTAGATTAAAATAGATAATATTAGTTATCTAATATTACTACTAGCCTACTAATATTATACTTATAGTAGCTAATATTACTTAGCTACTTAATAATATTACTTCTAGGCCTACTAATACTATACTATAGACTAGTAATATTATACTATAAAATTATTATATATATACTATAATTTATATAATAATAGTTTATTATTATTAATTCTAATAAAGTTAAAGTAGTAGTTATTACTTTAGTTTAAAAGTATAATACTAGTCTACTAGCTAGACTTTTCTAGAAACTCTACTAAAAGCTTTTCTAGAAGCTTTATAAAGCTATTAGAGTTATAGATAAGTACTTTATTATTTAAAGTTATAATAATTTTCTAAAGTTTTTATATTTCTTACTAAGACTTTACTCTACACTTATATATAGTAAGCTAATATAAAACTTATATTAACCTACTACTATAGCTAAGAGCTACTTACTATAATTATAAGTATAGCTAATTAAAAGTCTACTTCTAATCTACTAATTAATAGAACTACTTCTAGCTTCTATTATTTAACCTAAGAAGCTCTATAAGTAGAGTAATAAGAAAGTAAAGAATATACTTTATATACTAGAATATTAAACTATAATTAAATTAGATTATTTTAAATAGTATATAAAATACTATATAATATACTATATAAAGAAAAATATATAATACTATAATATATTCTTTATATAATATTATATAAGATAGTATATAAAATAGTATATAAAATAGTATAGAAAATAGTTTATAAGATATTATATAAAATAGTTTATAAAATAGTATATAAGATAGTTTATAAAATAGTTTTATTTATAGATTATATAAAATTCTACTATAGATTAAGATTTCTAAATATTTATAGAGCTATCTAAAGTTTTAAAGTTTTTTACTTTCTACTTATAGTAGTAGACTTATATAATATATTATATTAACCTACTATAGTAAGCTTATAAAATACTAACCTTTATAATTATATAATTACGTAGCTAATTATATATATTTCTAGTTAGGTAAATTAATATATATACTTTTATTCTATCTATAATAACTTTAAGAGCTCTATAAGTAGAGTAATTATATTATTAATAGCACTCTTTAGCTTTGTTAAGTTAACCTTTGTCTTTACTTTTCTACGCCGACTTAAGAGAAGCTAGCAAAACCTGTTCTTAACTACAGCCTTTACTGTCTTTACTAGATCGCTGCACGATGCGATGCATCCGTCTACGTCTATCTCTAGCCGATCGAGCATGACGGCGACCAGCTTTGCACTTGTCTACCTACCCGCCTGTGCTCGTTCCGCCGATAAGATCGAATACCTCGCGCGGCTTCACGTTGCGAAAACCAGTAGCATTGCGGCCTTGGTGGTTCGGCCGGGTCATGAGGCCTTTCAGGATGTAGCGCGTCGACAAGCCGCGCAGGCCGCCGCCGCCGAGCGACAGCAGGTAGAGGCCGGTGGTGTCGAGTGTGCTGGACTCGCTGCTTTGCCGGATCGCGAGGCTCTGCGCAATGATGGTGTTTCGCAGTGTGGCGTGTAGTCGGGTTGCAGAGTGCCTCGGGACTGTTCGCCGTTGAAATGTTGTACAGTCGGTGTCTATCGTGGGCGACAGTCGTATCTCTGGGCTGGCGGAAAGGCCGAAGGCTGGGCTGCGGGCTTCAAGCTGAAGGACTGAAGGAAGTACGTCGTTCAGGACGTTGCAACGCGCGCGGCAGATCGTGCCCCGCCAACGGTGCTGCGAAGCGCCGCACGGGTCCAGCACCAGTCCTTCCCAACCATCACGCACTCGGACGCCTCTGCCTACATTATCTGCGCAGCAAACCACGCATTCTATACATCCTGCTGCACGTCTTCTGCGCGCTTCCTCGTTCCTCCACGCCTTCCGCCATCTTCACATTCCACACCACATCGCGCAGACTCGTGTAGGCCGGCTGGGGAACGATGTAGTCGCTGGAGATAGGTTGCGCTATCGCAGCGCTTCGATGATAAGATCGTATCCCATCAGCGTTGGCGCGATAGCGAGGGCGATAGCGACCGCGTCCGACGGGCCTTCCCAGGTAACAACCGACAGCCAGGCCACCTCCTCACCGCAGCGCATCCTGGCTATCGTTCCAACAGATGTGACTTCGGCTCACGTCCGAACCGCAAAGAGGATGGGCAGCGTAGGATCGCATCGCAGCTTGAGCCAGAAACGGACCGTTTCCCGTTCACAACCCCGCATCGGCAGCAGAACCCCGGGCAACTGATAAGCGCGTATCAGCGCAGGGACCTGGAGGGATGTTGATATAAGCTCAGTAAGGCGCTTGGCTTTACAAGCTTCTGCATCTTCCGCTTCAACGTTGTTGGTCGAACTCGGTGCAAACACCTCAATGCCAAACATGGCCACCGCGACGAAAAGCCCAGACGAACCGAGCGCGACCATGGCACCGAAGCTTTCGATTGCCGCAGAAGAAGTGCGCGAAGTCGTTCAACAGGAGCATGCGCTCACCTTTCGGGAGGCCCTGTCACTGTATCCCAAGGCAATAGGATGGTCGTTCTACTTCAGCCTGGGTGTAATCATGCTATGTACGACGAAGTGCGCCAACGTCTGAATTGTGACTTACAACCCTGCAGCATTCGATCCCCAGCTTCTCGGCAACTTGTACGCAGTACCTGCTTTCCAGAAAGATTTCGGTTATGCTTTCGGGGACGGGTACATCATCTCCGCTGCATGGCAGACGGGACTCGGGATGGGCAACCCGATCGGCCAAGTCGTCGGCGCGTTGGCCGCGGGTTATCCGTTGGAATGGTACGGGCGCAAGAGGACGTTCAATGCATGCGTCATCGCAGTCGCGGGCCTGGTGTTTATCCAATTCTTCGCTCGCTCGCTTCAAGTTCTTCTTGCTGGAGAGCTTCTTGCTGGGCTGGTGCTGGGCACTTTTGTTGTTATCGCGCCTGTCTACGCATCGGAAGTATCACCCTTGGCCATGCGCAGTGTCTCGACCTCTTACGTCAATCTTTGCTTCGTCACCGGCCAGTTGCTTGGAAACGGAGTTGCGGCTGCAACCCAGCATCTTCAATCCCACTGGGCGTATTCGATTCCGTTCGCAACGCAATGGTTCTGGGTCTTGGTGATCCTCCCGGGAATGTTCTTTGCTCCGGAAAGTCCTTGGTGGCTGGTGCGTCAGAATCGGCTCGAAGACGCCGAGAAGTCTCTTCGCCGGCTCACGAGCGCCAAGGTCAACGTCAAGGCTGTGCTCGCACAGATCATGGAAACGGATAGACTGGAGAATGATATGGAAGCGGGTAGTACATATGCCGACGTCTTCAAGAAGGTCAATTGGCGCCGAACGGAGATTGCGATTGGGGTGTATTCTACCCAGGTTCTATGTGGTGTGTATCTCATCAACTACGGAACGTACTTCTTCACTCTCGCTGGTCTCGAGACCGCGCAAGCGTTCAACATGGGCATTGGGTTCATGGCTATCGGTTGGGTCAGTGTGCTGTTGTCATGGTACTTGATGCAGAAGTTCGGGAGAAGAACGCTGTTCGGTGTTGGGCTCACAATCCTCACGGTTCTCATGTTTCTTGTGGGTGTACTCGACCTCGTACCTACGACAGGCGCGACATGGGCGAAGTCTTCATTGTAAGTGCGCATCATGCTGACGTTGAATCTTGCGCTAACATTCCAGGCTCTTGGTGTGGAACTCTGTCTACAACTGGAGCGTCGGACCCGTGGCTTTTGCCATCTTCTGCGAAGTCAGCGCGACAAGGGTACGCTCGAAGACTGTCGCCGTTGCAACCGCTGCTCAGGCTCTTGTCGGCATCATCATGACCGTCGCGATTCCGTACTTGATCAACCCAGACGCAGCCGATTTGGGTGGCAAGCTCGGATTCTTCTTCGGTGGGCTCAGCATCCCGTGTCTGGTGTGGTGCTATTTCCGTGTTCCGGAAATGAAAGGCAGAACTTATGAAGAGTTGGATCTCATGTTTGAACGAAAGGTGCCCACGAAAGCATTCGGAAAGTATGTCGTGGACTAGGGATTCCTTACAAGAGATGTGGAGTGTCTTAATGAATGCTTCTTTGGCCAGGAGTATGCTTATGAATGAGTACGTGCATGAACAAGAGAGTGTGGGAGCACAAAGATCTAATTTACTATCGGACAAAGAAGAGAACGTTGCTTTGTATACGTCGATCACATCAACGGCCATGTTCATGCTCCACATTCAACCTTTTCAAGAGTTTGTCCCCAATTCTTCCCCTTCAACTTCGCCAACCAACATCCTCCTCTAGAAACACTGTCGCTTAGACGCAGGTGAGATCGGCGGTAGCCTCGTCGAAAGTGCAGCGGTCGGTGTGCTCGAATGCAAGCTTTAGTTGTGTTGTTAGTCGAAGTCTTCATAAGCTTCCTTGAGTAGCTAGAACTTACGTTGATGAATCCACCGTCGCCCTCAGTGAAGAACTGGTTAGGAGCAGCAATGTACATGCACTCGTAGTCGGTGTTGAGAAGGCCAAGCTCAAACTTGACAGAGTTCTGACCGTCGATGTTGGCGGGGTCAGCGACCGAGAAGCCCTGGTTGTAGCAGGCGGCGGCTTGGAAGCGGGCAGGGTCGGGGTTGTTGGCCATCATCTCTTTGGTGGTTTGCTGGGTGAAGGCTTCGCGAGCTTCATCGAAGTTCTGGACGTCACCAATGAACTTGGCGGTGGCGTCGACGGCCTTGGTGACGACAGCGCTGACAGCTGCGGTACCAGCCGCGACGAGAATGGTTGCGAGAACTGGCTCGCGCTTGCTGAGGCTGTTCTCGCGAGCCTCAGGAGTAGGGACGGCGGCGCCGTTGACAATAGCAGAGCAGCCGGCAAGAGCGGCGACGATGGTGGTGAAAGAAGGCATGTTGAGTGTTGAAAAGTCACAGACTTGAGGTAAAAGAAGTGAAGTGGAGAGTGTTGAGAAGAAGAAGCGAAGGAGTGAAGGCGATGTGAGTTGAATGGATGATGGACATGTAAACGACTGGACCTCGCCTTTTGTACCTTTCCAATCCTTCACCCTGATCTAAGTGCTGTCACCGTTTCCTCGCACGATATCGCGAAGTCGAGCTCACGGTCGGACCGAGGACGAGGGAGTGACCCCTACTGTACCCTGCACGTCACATTTCAAAACCTCTCCCCAGGTGCATTCTCTTGGCAGAGTAGACATCTTGAGGTTTTCGGGGTTATGCGAACTGAAGTGACGAGATGAAGGGATGAGTCGCGAAGAACGATCTCGTGACTTGTTAGTGCCCGTTTCATGGGTACTGCCGATGTCACTGTGGCTTTCAGCCTCAGTCTAAGCCTCAGAGGGTCACGACCATGCCCGTAACGAAGTGAAAGTGCCCGCGGCTGTGGTTCTACCCGTCGTGGCGTCCTGTCAAAGGTGCCAATCATGAATCGAAGCTGCAGTATGCGCCTCTTTCTGGACTTCTTGGCATGGTCCATCTGTAGGGCCGACTCGATTTTGTAACACACGTAGGGCCGACTTCCCTGTTACAAATGGTTTCAGCCAGGCAGAAGTCAGGCGCAGCACAACATTTTAGCCAATGATAACTACGGATACTGATAGAACGTTGTAAGAAGGATCACTGCGAGAGAGTCGCAGTCGTCTTGGCGAGCCTTCCAATACTTGCGACTCACGACAGAGCCAGGATTATCGGTAGGGGAACCCGAGAACACCTGATTATTCCACCTTTTAAGAACAAGCCGTTTCTCAAGTTCGGATGTCGGCAAGATGCCGAGCCTTTGTGCAATACACCGAGTTCTGCCAGCTGCGGACTTGGCTAATGCTATCCAGCTGCATTGAACACCGTCGGAACACTACCATCACTGCGCAGCCAGTGCAGCGCCGCCCCGGCGAAATGCACCTCTTGGAAAGATTTCGCTGCGTTCATGCAAGCGCTTTTTGGCCATCTTCTTTGAATTCTGGGCAACTTGGTAGTCGCCCCAGGTTTGTCATAATGTCATGCTGTACAGTCGTTCTGTTTTGCACAGCGCTGGTCCCACTTACTTAGGTAGTAGCGATCCTGTGACGAGCGTGTCTTGGGCGTTTTGAGAAACACATGCTGCACCTGGCCTGGAAGTCAGCGACATACTCTCGTGTAAAGCTTCCACATGGACCTCAAACTGTCCGATACAGCGCGACGAAATTAAGCTAAGAAGGGTGACTGTCTTCGTTGTCTTAGGGATGTGGTCTGAGGACTGCGAGCGCGCGTGCGACTAGGGGAGTAGCGGCTGCGGTTGCTTGAGGCCTGAGTCTCGAATGGGGAGATGAAGTTGTTATGTCAGCAGCACCTGCGCTGGGCGAGGGATAGACGATATCTTGGGTGCGATCAGGACATTGGACTTGGCCTGGCGGGCTGTCGTCGAGCGTGCGCTCCAGCACCCAGGTCTTCAGCGAGTGTCGGGGGAATGTGCTTCTCGTTTAGGGCATCCAAACACCTCTTGATGTGTAGATGCGTCCGCCGTTGCGCAACTGGCGCGATGCGCGGAACGATGCCCGCCGCCCAGACAAAGACGTTGACAGATGCTGAAGCAAGGTCGTGTCTGGTAGGGAAGGCGGTAGTGAGGCCAGTCGCGACGACCTTGGGAGGCTCCGGTCCCGCAACTCAACGCGCGACCACGTGGACACGTGTGCTAGCAGCGAGATAACCAGCTGCAGCCGGATCGTGGCCTGGAACGATAATCATGCTGCTGCCGCATCCTCTGGTATCGCTGCTCCCCGGGTCGCACGCGAGCTGTGAAGCAGCCCGCAGCGTGAACAAACCCCCATCGCATAGTCACCACGTGCCTCACCCATCCATGGATATCTCGGCAATCCAAGGAAAGTCACGACGAACAATAATGTGCCTTCAGATAAGGGCCATGGAAAGCGCGACCGAAACGGGAAGGTCTCTCCAGACATGGTGAACGAAAGGGAAGGTGCCGTGGTGCGAAGTCGGTGTGTGGGACCCACTTTTCCGCGGGGATCTCCTGCGGGAAAGCTGCGTGGACGCGGAGTACATGTAGGGCGTGTGAGGGCGTAGGGCGCGGAACAGCACGTAGATAAGAAAGCCGTCGCACCCGGAGGCGGATCATGAGTAGATATTTGGCTTCCAGGTATCTAGTAAGCCACGGTGGGTTATGTTGCTGTCGCCATGTGGTTTGCGATTTCATTTGCTTTCTTGATCTCGCAGCTTTCGTATCTCCTTCACCATCTTCCACACATCAATTTCTATCAGTCCGCTGCATTACCTACGTCCTTTTGTATCATGTCTGCCTGAGGAAGCCGTCAACTCTGCACCTCGCTCCTTCGACGACGGATCCCGCTACCAAACGCAATGACAGCTTCTCTCGACGCCAAACACACTGCCACGATCCCAGCGCAACATCTCTTCGCCATTGCTACACAAAGATAGGGGAGTTGCGACGAGGTCTAAACCTGCGACAGCCTCGGTAGATCGTGCGGAAGTCTGCTGCTGTCACGGCTATCCCGACGCCAATTGATCGACGCGAATGCCACCCACGCCCCGAGACTAGATTCCACGCACATAAGAATTCCCCAGGTGGCGATGTGCTGTCAATCGAACGTTGCTTGGGCGACTACCGCGGCGCATGATGGCGGTGTCCCCCAGAAGCAGTCGCCGGTTTCGACTTTTACCTTTCGTTCGAAAGAGAAGGTATTAACAAACGACTCAAGGCAACAGTTTTGCAAAGTCAATGAACTCAAATCTTGAGATACGGCTTATATTGAGCCAGGGTATGATATATACATTCGAATCGTGCATATGCAACGCTAAAGAACAAGACTGGAGCGACCATGCAATCATGACGCTCCTTCCAACAAACAGCCACGCTTAGTGACCACCGCTGGAGTTGGAGTTATCCGCGCAAGTCCAAGCCTTGGTTCCGCCATCCTTGTTGTACGAGTCGATGATGCCGGCAATGGAACCATAAGTACCGCCAATGAGGAGGAACGTGCCAGACACAATGACGAAGACGGACCATGCGACCATACCCTTCCACCTCCAGTCGCGGTTGGACCGGTGCCAGTTGTCGTAGAGCCACATGCAGCCCATGGGCTGGAAGCTCATGAGCGTGCCGAAGAGTGCGCCGACAAGCGAGACGAGACCGCCGAAGACGGGAATTGCGGATGCGATGACGTAGGCGGTTAGGGAGACGGCGGCGGTGAAACCGAACCAGGTGATCCAGTGCTTGGTGGTGGGGTGGCTGAGATGCTTGGTTCCGCGAAGGGTGCGGATGAAGAAGTACTTGGCGACGAGCTGTTTGGAGTCAGCATACTGTCTGCAAGGAGTAAACGGAAGAGGAATGAGGAACTTACATGAGTGACCAGGACGACGGAGGCAAGCAGACCCGGGAGCGCAAGACCGTAGCACACCTTCTTCATCAAGACACCGGCGGATCCCAGCGCAGGTGAAGCGACGTACGATCCGCAGTAGTAGTAGACGACGATGCCGATGGCGACGTAAATCGAGGTCATGACAAACTGGCACAGCGACAGAGCCTTGAAGTAGTCCTTCTGGTCCTTCATCTCGGACACGACGTTGAAGTACGCAGGGATACCGCAGAACGCAAAGACAATGCTGGAAAGAGCAGCCGATGCCTCAGCAAAGGTAGGCGATTTGAAGAGCTCAAAGTCAGACTCCCAGGGGCCGAACTGAGGCGCCGCAGAGGGGCGATCCTGGAGACTGACTGAGACGGTGAGGGTGATGATAGCCGACATGATGCCAACAAGACCAACCCACGCAATCCAGGAGAGCTTGCCCAAGGTCTTGATCGAAGCAATTGCGAAGCCCACGAAGGCGGCCACGGCCACGAAGACAGCAGTACACGTGCCATGCTCAGACAACGAGTTCAAGCCGATGGAGATACCCAGCATACCGGAGCCAGCAACGCACGTCCACAGTAAAGCGAACGCAAGACCGAGCACCTCGCGGCCTGTGCGCCCAAAGAGCTTCTGTCCCACATCCTCGATACCGTACACCTCGGGGTGACGCATCTTGAATGTGCCGACCATGTATCCAGACCACAGGGTGATCAATCCGATGGCAAGCAGCGAGATGATACCCGGAATGAGGCCCAGAGCATCGAATGCAGCGGGGATTGATAGGACACCGAGACCGATCTGAGTCTTCATCATGATGACGGAGGAACCCCACCAGCTGACCTGCAGGGTGTCAGTATGCGTTGGGTAGGAATGATGGTATGGGAACATACGCTGCGGTAGTTGGGTCCTCCCTCGACGATTTCACCAAAGACGGCATCGGTCTGACCCGTGGGGTTGGTGTCCTCAGGCTTGAGCTGGGCGCCGTATTCGAGGTCGTTGCCCATCTTGTCGTCGCTGATCTTGTCGTTGGAGAAGCCCATGTCGCCCTGATGAGTGTTCCTGGGTATCAAGAGGAGATGGCGCACGAGAATGAGACGTGCCTCCAAGGGCGACCGTCTGCCATTTACATATGCAAGAATCGTCGGCCCGACCGACATCGGCTGGCACAGACCCAGGAACGATGTGGAGGTCGCCGCGCGCGCATTGTTTCCCCAGGTACGTGGGTCGTTTCGCGGTAGTGGACACTGGTGGTTGATGCTTCACGTTGGCGTGAGAGGCGTGGAGCCGCGAAAGACCGAGGCAACCTGGCCTGGAGCCGCACTAAGCCGCGAAAAAATGTGTGCAGGTACAGCGAGGTTTTGCCGACCTAGGCCCAACCCGGTAAAATGACTCCATTTTTTGCATCGTCGAATGTCACCAGTGTCAAGCGCCCGCGCTGTGCATGTTGAGCGCGTTCGAGAGCACTCTGGGGGAGCGCAATCGGTCGTGGCTTCCCAGGTGGCGTGGGCAAGCTTCGCGACAAGGCCGCCCACCACTGCTGCGCGCAACGACAAGCACGCGCGCCAGGACCGGAACAGGGCCGAAGCACTTCGGACCAAGTGAAATAGACGCTTATCTTTTGTGGATTTCTGGGCCTACGTTGTGGGACGAGGGTCCGCTGAGATCTGTTCAACAATGCTTTCAGAGATAGCGAAATAACGAGAATGCGTCATTCTTGTCGCGTTTTCGAATGAATTGTGTCAATATCGATGACATGCGTGGGTGCGCGAAGAGATTGCAGAGATAGCATGCGCATATAGAGGAGGTCGGAGTCGCGTGGAAGTGGCGCATTAGTGAACAGGTTGCAATGGTACACAGGCACGCTACAGGTGTAGTTTGAGCATCCAGATCCTCAGGGCTGTCATGCGACCCTGTATCGCTACACCATGAACCAAACCGCAACAGTCCCGAGATGATCGTGTGCTGGTATACCTGAGTAACACCTGGAATGCTCTGTCGCAATGCCTTAAATCGGTATACGGTCGTGTCAAACTCCAGGAATCTATTGCGATGGGCGTCCAAGACGCGGAGAGACTTGCGCAACTTGGAGATATATTTCCGAGTATTGGCGCTGGATATGAGGGTATCGGAGGAATACTCGGGAAGGAAGCACGTGGAGAACGGGCCTCCTCCGCACTCGACTACCTTCCCGAGCCAAAGGACAAGCAGCTACGCAACCACTCCGGTGAGCACGGCTTCTGGAAGCAGGTTGAAGCAGCACGGAAGCAAGCTGACACCAGGGCTGACCCAGTGCTGCGGACGCGATCTGGGGCAGATTTGCTGTTATGTAAAGAGTTCGGAGGATGCGGAGCGGCAGTCTGGGGAAAGGCATTGTCGTTAGGTAACATTTGCAAGGTACGGATGGTAGCGCAGAGCCTCAATCTGGGGCAGCTGTTGTCGTTAGGTAAGACGTGTGGTAGCGTGCTCGGCAGCGTGCGAAGCTCCAGTGGGCCTGACATGACATGCGTCCCTAGAATGTCGTAAGGCGCCATCACTAATCCGCTCGACGTCATATCTGCTCCCAATGCGATTGCGCATCGTGTCCCTCCGCTGCTCCGCCGTGCGCTCTTCTCAACGGCCTTGGTTCCGCTGATCACAATGTATTGCACCTCGCAGCCCTTCAATGTCAGAATTGCACGACCCTTACGCCAAGACTGACGCCGGCTTGTACCAGATCGCGCGAAGGAGGTTGAGGAGCGGAGACTAGGCCGTTGTCCACGCTCGCGATTCCCGCTGCTGGGACATCGGATAGAGTCTGTGGGGTCGAACAGGATGCGGGGAGAGGATGCGCGTTGGTATGCCTTCAGGGTGGAGGAGACTAAAGCTTTGCGTGCGTTGAGCCAGTCGTTGTCGCAGAGGATGACGTGATACCGCCGGCAGTGGTCGATGTAGCGCGTTTCGACGCCCGGGTGAGTTGCGGAGAAGGAAAGTTCCGGAGCGATACAAGCCGTTCGTGAGTCGCTTGAGCGCGGTGTTGTGGCGCCGTGGGTATGGCTTCGGGCCGTGGCGTAATATTCCAGAAAAAGTCGCGCATGGCGTTACCGCGCTGGAAATAGTCTATCTGCACGGCGGGCGAGCAAGAGCCCGCGTCCACACGCCTATGATATCGCTACCCGTTGGGGGAATATAGTGTACATTATCCGAGCCGCTGTCCTTGACATTTGACCACACGACAGGACTTTGCAAACTATCGTGCATGTTCAAGGCTGACCAAAGTAGAAGGAGTGAAATGAAGACATTCTCAGAACGTGTCAATTCAGTTTGAACCCACGTCGCAGAGCTACTACACAGCGTACCTCACCTTAAAACTAACCGACTCAAAAACATCCCAATCCTCCTCACTTTCCTCATCACCAAAGATGCGCAACGCACTAACTTTCATCTTATACGCCCCCTCATCAAGCACCGTCCCATCCGCCATCAACCCATTAAAGTACGCGCGCACCTCACCTCTCGCAACGTACGTCTGCGGAAATCCAGCCAACGCACCCAACACCTTGTCTTCCTGCACCACCTCGACGCGCACCAACGACGATCCTACAATAGTGCCAACGTATACATTCGGTGTGTTTTGCATGTCACCACGGTCGGTCAAGGGCGGGTTCTCGGGATCCGGTCTAGGGATGGTGTAGGATACGTTCGCAGGCGCGGGCGAGTATCCTTGCGCGAGGTAAACTTTGTCGGCCGTTGCGATGGGCACGTCGCGCATGTTTCCGACGACGCCTAGATAGGGTAGGTGGAGCTTGTCGCCGATGCTGAGGAAGCCGCTGTAGACGGGGAGTAGGGTTGCGTTTACACCTGCGGGTGGTGCGATGTCGACGGTCACCTTGGCGGATTGACCAGCGGGGACGGTGATGCGGTCGGAGGAGAAGGAGACGGTAGCCCATGAGTCAACGGCAGGGTTGGGGAATACGCCTGTACGTAGGTCGGGGACGTTGGGTTGCATGGTGTACACTGTGACGGCTTTGCGGTGGCCCAAGTCGAGCACCTCGTCAGTTGAGCCAGTGTTCTTTATGCTGAAGGTTCGAGTGCCGACAAAGTGTTCCGTGTCGTTTAGCATGAGACTGTCGACATCGAGTTCAAGAGTGGTGTGGGCAGCGTTCCACGCTTGGATCAGCCCGGCGCCTTGCTGTGCAACTGGAGCAAGAATGTCGGGGTATGCCTTCGTACCGTCATGCCATGCAAGTGGCTTGGACGTGTGTGTAAGGATCCTGCGAAGTCGCTCTGGTTCCAGCTTGCCGTATACCTCACCAAGCATTGCGTAGACACCTGCGACCAGCGGCGTTGCCATACTGGTACCAGTCATGACGCGGTAGCTACCCAAAGCCGTCGGATACGTGCTCAAGATGTTCTCTCCGGGTGATACAATCTGTGGCGTCATGCTCAGCTCCCAGCTTGGGCCCCAGCTACTCAGCTCGCCCGCGACATATCCGCCGGTCTCATTGTTTTCAAGCTCCTCGAGGTGCGTTTGGGTTCCATTCGCGGGTATTGTTACGGATACGGTGCTGCCCTGCGAAAGGAGGGAAAGCCAACGCTCAGCAACGTATGGGACAGCCTTGACTACTCCTGCGATACCGTCGGCGTAGACGTATGGCTCGTCCCGCATCGTCAGGTTGCTGCGCTCATAGTAGACCATAAATCGTGCACCCTTCGCGGCGAGATTCGCGCCTTGATCTTGCGGATAGCACTGGGTTGCTCTTGCATCCTTGAACTCCAGGAGCACGATGCGCTGGCTCAGATCTGGCGTGTCATCAGGCAAGGGCTTGCAAGCGTCATCGACATCGGCAGCAGACCAAAGCTGGAGTGTTGTGTCGGCAGCAAATTCAGGTACCCCCATCAAGAAGCCGAAGTCGATCGTACCGTTGCTGGTAGCATTAGCACCAGTCGTGTAGGAGCCTCTCTCGAGGAACGTGGGGAATTTCGTATTGGACACTGCTCCCGTACCCGTGACGCTATACCCCGTTGCCGGTGTAGAAGCGTAAAACATGCCCTGGCCTCCGCCGTTGCCTTCGGATATCACAACTGGAATGCCGGAGTCGACAATGCGGGAGATGATGATAGCGCGTACATCCTGCGCCCAGCCCGACTCATCGCCGTTGGAGTAAGAGATGATATCTGCGCCGTCCTCGACAGCGCGAGCAAATGCCATCAGCTCGATCTCGTTCGTGGAAGTCGATGTGCAGCCCCACATCCTGTATGCACCTAGCTTTGCTCCAGGAGCCGAGCCTGTGAAGCCATACTCGTTGCCTTCGAGCTGAGCGGCAATGGTGCCTGCAACGTGGGTACCATGTCCACCGCAATTGTCCATGGGGTCGTCATCGGGCTCAGGGAGTGTCTTGCCTGGTATGTAGTTGTCGCCGATGAAGTCGTACCCTGCTTCTACCAGACAACCCGGACCAAAGCATCCGCCGAGTGCTGGGTGGGTGTAGTCGAGACCGCTGTCAACGATAGCGACGCGGAAACCTTTGCCGGTGACGCCTTCCGCGTGCAGCTTGTCGACCTGGGTCATGACATGGGGAGAGAATGTACGCTCGGAGGTGGTTTGCCGCTTGGTGTGCTTCTGCTGGGAGGGTACTGCAACACTTTCCTCGCCTGAACGTGTGGTGATGCGCGTCGGCCATATGTTCTCGACCTGCGGTTGGGCCTTCATCTGACGTAAGAAGTCCCCGCCAGTCGAGTTCGAGCTTGACCTCTTGACTTGGAACGAGACGCCTTTGAAGAAACGGAAGCTCAGGTCCATGCGAGGCTCAACTTGTACGCCGCTGGCTGCAAGAGACGCGTAGAATGACTCCGGTGTCTCATTGTCATCCGCGAACTCGACAATGTAGGCACCGGGCATGATGCCGCCTGCCACCGGCGTGTCATTTTCAGCTCGTTGTACAATCGCATTCGGTTGGAGTCGAGGATGGATTGGCGTTGAAACAGCAACTTGCGCACCCAGAACAAGGGCCGCGATGGCGCAAGAGATCTTTCCCATTGTCAAAAGCGAGCGTGAGGAGGATGCGTGTCTGGCATCGCAGCCATGATAACCATTATATCTGTACGAAAACCAAGCCCGTAGCGTTATCTGGAAGCTTTCGGGACATGTCGATGTTCATGCGCACTTCGTATAGCACGGTCAGGTTGCCCAATGTGCCCTGTGGGTGGACAGGAAATAGAAACACCAGCATGGAGATCGTGGATAGTGTCCACTTTTCAATATTAGCTATCGGCCCCTTTCCCCATTGCGGACTACCACCGGAGAATTCAGGCTTCTTGCGGACCGAGCCTTGGCCGTTATGGCGGTGACTGCTTTAACTCTCTCACAAAATCCGATCTGCATCGTAAGATAGCCATGTTGCTGTCCGAATACGATGCGATAACGCGTGATGCGATTTCTTGGGGGAGAAGGACCGAGCTGTGAGCGGGGTCAAGAAAGCGCTTTGGCTTCATTCAGCGCGCTGTGAGCGTGCCGCTTCGTATTGGAGGGGCCTCACAAAATCCACGGGACATTCACGAAGGCACATGGCATTTGACGACAGGCGAAGGATAACGCAGTGTTTGTTCGAGATTGAAGATGTGACCTCAGCTCATGTCACGCGGAAGTGGCGCCTTCACTGGTGGGGCTTCAGCGCCTAGCGCGCCCGCCCCGCGAACCGCCAGTGCACTCTCCACATCCACTACCCAACTTACGACATCGTCGCATTCGCAGTCTTCTTGAACAGAAAACTGATCATCGCTCTACCTGGCACACTTGCGCCTGCAGTCCCATCGCTTCCCACGGTCACACTCGCAACACTCATATCGTGAGTATTATCCGTATACCACGCCTTCACATCCGGATACCCAGCCAGCGCAACACTCACACTCTGCGCACCCGCCGCAGAATTAATAACCACAACCGCCACACTCCCATCCCCATTAACAAAAGCACCAGCCTTGACATTCGCCCCACCACTCGCCCCCACCCTCACAGCACCCGGCCTAACGACGCGAAACTGCGCGAAAGCCCAAAGCCGCTTGCTAACCTGGTAGTTCTGGCCATCAACAAGAATAAGCTTCTCGTTGTTATTATTATTCGTAGCGCGGTCCTGGACGCCTTCCCAGAAGATGTACGCGGACAGATTGGAGTTTACGACACCGTTGAAGACGGTGTTCGCCCAGGTGAAGCCATCGCCGGCACCACCGTTGGAATACCAGGCTGTGCTCCACCCGCCGCTTAGGTCTGAGTACTCGGTTTGCCAGACGCGAGCGGCAGTGCGCATGGTGCCGCTGATGCGCGAAGTGTACTCGTGTGAGGTGATGGCGTAGACGAGGCTTTCGGCGCCGGCAGAGGCGATCTGCTGCGCGTGTTGGGTTGCGACGTTCCAGCCTGTGGCTTCGCAGCAGTTTATGCCGACGGAAGTCAGGTTTGCACGGTCGAGTGTGGGGCGGAGGACTTTAATGAACTCGGCGGCTTGGGTGCCGGATGATTGCATTGAGGCGTACGAGGTGGATAAGTCGGGCTCGTTGAGGAAGCCGAGGTGTGTGACTTTGACGCCGGCTGATGCGTAGAAGTTGATGTATGCGACGAGGTAGTTCGCGTAGGCTTGCTTCCAGTCTCCAGAGCGGCAATTGGTACCAGAGACCTGGGGTAGGTTAGCGGACGCGATGAGGGAACCTCGGGGATGCACGTACACCACAGAGCTGGCCGCCGTTGGTGTCCTGGTTGTTTGTCTTCATGCATCCAGGCGCACTCCATGCATTCGCGTAGAAGGTATTTACGCCATACTCTTGTGCTCTCTGGCTGAGGAACAACTGTCCGCTATCCTTAGCATCCCAGACGTACCCGCTGTAGTTCGTAGTGACTTCCGCTGGTGTGCTTGGGCATTTAGGAAGGATCGTATTCATGAAATCGCTGTTGCTATTCGGCGTCGAGCCAATACCGTTGCGCACAATTGAGAAGCCAGCGCCGGTGGTCGTGTTGAAGAGGAGATCGAGAACCGCGCGCTGTTTGGGCTGCTGAAGATTGACGATGAGGTTTGCGCGCTGGAATGCGCCTGAGAAACCGAAGCCGTCGATTGTCTGGTATCTCTTCGTCAGGTCGATGGTGACTTTCTGCTGTGCTTGGCGACTTTCTAGAGAGACTGCCAAAGTGACATGCGATATGGCCGCGAGGGCTACAAGATGTGACAGTGCAGGATACATGATGCTTTCAATGACGAGGGAATGAAGAAGACTGCGGAAAGCATCTTGGTGAAGTATATGTTGCGGTTGAGATGTGGGGCTTGAACAGGCTGTTCATCGTATCGTTCAATCTGCATTCGGCGCAGATCTCATCAGCAACGTGTAGTGATTTGCGCGTTCTATATTGTTCCGTGCCCTCCGATCGAGACTACTATATACACTTCGTATCAGACATGCGGAGGTCCAGTACCCCACGATTCCCTTGCGCCGAAGAGACTGAGCATGGATTTAGCCGACAAGTCGGGTTTCGCAAGGTGACGAACATCATGAAAGCTGAACACCAGAAAATTCAGCGCAGATCTCTAGCAGCTTGTCTTGTGTCTTTTCGTCCTCTGTTGCTTTGTGAGGCGTGCCTTGGCGCTTGCCCGGGTGGAAATAGCACCCGCTCATTTTGGCCTTCTCTTCCTCTCCCTCAGCAAGCATAACGTAGCTTTCGACCGCCGCATCAACGCTGCCTGGCGCCGAACTGCCACCCATCTTGGTAGCCACCCAGCCAGGATCCAATGCATTGCTCTTCACGTCAGGCCATCTGCGGGCGAAAGCTTTGGCAAGCAACACATTGTGAAGTTTGCTCGCGCAGTAGGCGGCATTTGCGCTGTATTGACCTTCGCCGCGTTTCTGCCAAAGGACGTCGTCCAAACTAGGAGAACCTGATTGATGCATCTCGGAGGAGAGGAATACTAAGCGCTTGGGCCGAGTGATCAGTGCGGTGAGCACATATGGCGCTACGGTGTTGACGGCTGCCAGGGCTGGAATCCCCTCGCTTGTCTTGCGGAATGGGCCTTGATAAAGTCCGGCGTTGTGAATCACGCAGTCGAACGCTCCCAGCTTATTGACTTCGTTTGCCATGTTCTTGGTCTCTGCAAGGCTGGACAAGTCGCCCGTCACGACTGTGTCAGCCCCGGGACAAGCTGTCGTGGCGTCCTTTGCACGTTGAGCGTTGCGTGCATGAAGAACTGCATCGCATCAGCGCCTGGGCGACGTTCAACACGGGTAATTTAGATACATACCAACAGAATGTCCATTTGCGACGAGTCTTTTGGCGACGGCTGATCCGAGACCGTCGGAAGAGCCTGTGATAAGAATGCGCGCCATCATGTGGTGTGTTTCTAGGTGGTCTAGCGTTCGCAGGCTTGGACAGAACCTTGGACCCGTGGGCGTCGGGAAGAGGCGTGAGATTGATAGAAAGTGGCTATTGCTACGGCCGTTGTGGCGTCGTTACATCATGCCACTACAGAAACGGTAGATACGATGCGCTCGCATCGCAGCTCGGAAGTTACGTGTCCCGCCTGTCTCGAAGCGGGCATGGCGGGGGAGGGAGTTGGCCCCAGCGAAACGCACCAACCCAAGCGCCCGCCCGTCTCACGCCAGGCAGCACTCCTCCATCGACACTATTGGAGCACGACAATATACCTTAATTCATCCCATGTCGGTGCGGCGCATTAGCCAGTGCTTATTTGCGATAAGCTCGTCGACTAGGTGCGCCTCGTAGCGATGTGTGTGCCAAAGAGCTCGGGTTTGACGCATCTCGGGCCAGATTGATCTCGGGTCAGGCGTGCCTCAGCGCATCAAGGCTGAGCTCTGGACGCCTTGGACGCAAGAGCATCACAACTTCAAGGTATATAAGTAACGTGTGTCGCGTCCAACGAAATGCCTCAACACATCATCGCCAAACGACTCATCAGAACCATGGCTCTCGCAACAGCTCCCCAACTCAAAGTTCTTGTCAATGGCGCCGGCATCGCAGGATCAACCTTCGCCTACTGGCTCGCCAGAACAGGTCTGAATGCCTCCATCACCGTTCTAGAACGCTCGCCGTTCCCTCGACCCACCGGCCAGTCCATCGAGATTCGCGGTCCAGCCATCTCCATCGTCGAGAAGATGGGTCTTTTGCCAAGCGTACTTGCACGCAACACCACGGAAGAGGGCACACGCCTGATCAACGCACAAAGCAAGATCGTCGCCGAGTTTGGAAAAGGCGGCTTCACATCCGAGTATGAGATCTTACGATCAGATCTCTGCGGCCTATTCCTGGATGCGTCAAAGAGTATGAAGAATGTGAAATACGTGTACGGCGACTACGTCACAGCGGTACAACAAACAGACCAGTCGGTGGACGTGACCTTCGACAGTGGAGCAACAGACAAGTTCGACCTCATCGTTGGCGCAGACGGCTCAGCGTCACGAACACGCTCCCTTATCCTGGATGAAGAGACGCTCAAGGGAAGTTACAACTTCATCGGGCAATACGTCGCATACTTCAGCATTCCCCGCCAGGAATCCGACACGAAGCACTGGTATTGGTACAACGCACCAAAAGGCCGAGGCTTGATGACGCGACCGCATCGCAACGGCAAGACGATTGGGTGTTACGTCATCATCACAACGCCAGCACATGGACACTACGATCCCCTCGTCGAAGCAGCGATGGAAGGCGGTCCCGAGAAGCAGAAAGAAGTCCTTCATACGTATCTCGACGATGCGGGGTGGCAAGCTGAGCGCATCCTCGCCGGCATGGACGCATGCGACGACTTCTATATGAGCCGCTCAGCGTACGTCAAGCTTCCTACATGGACGAACAATCGCGCTGTTCTTCTTGGCGATGCAGCCCACGCCACATTCGGTGTTGGCACTACCCTCGCTGTCGAGGGCGCATACTTCCTCGCAGGCGAACTCGGAAAGATCAAGACTACCAACGATATCCCAGCGGCGCTCAAGCGCTACGAAGAGACGTACCGAAAGGTCCAAGGTCAAGGTGCAGACTTGCCGCCTGGCTTCCCTCAGTTCGCTTTCCCTCAGACTGCCTGGGCAATAAGGCTACGCGACGCACTCGCCTGGACGTTCTGCAAGACGAAAGCGTATAAGTTGTTGCCGGAGGACAAGCCGGATGATTCGAAGCTGCCGCCGTACGAATGGGTCGCGGTGTGAGTAGGGGGCTCTCACGTGTTTCTTTGCTTCACAACAACGATACCAAATGCGATTGCTCTGTTATCGCCATCCTTCTCTCTATTCTATATGCGCTGATTAGGAGACACAAATACACCACTGTAACTACTCATATACTCACAGCCTACTTCGCTGTCCCTTCCATGGTTCTGTGCAATATAAAGGACTCCTTGCGCTGGCTCGATATGAACAAGACACTCTACCACGGCACCTCGTTACGGCGTTATCCTTTGCTTGTTCTTTACAACATCTCCATAGTTAGCTTTCTTAGCGAATCCAGTATCAGCTCACGATGGCTCTCACCGACCTACTTCCTGCGCGGCATGCGTTGATCGCATTATTGCCAGAGACTAGCCGCAGTCTACCCACGCCTCTAATGTTTGTGTCGACCCGCCTCACAGAGTGGCCAATCTACCAATCTCTACATCGCAACATCTACCCAATCTCATTCCTCTTCGTCTTTCTGCTCCGCTACTTCCGTGTCCTCATCAGTCTATACGGCACCTATAGATACCGGCCTACACCCATACCGCTACACCCCACATACCACATCAACGACGTCACAGTCATCATCCCCACCACAGACCTCATGTGCGAAACTCTGCATCACGTCGTCCGCTCCATCCTCGCCCAAAGCGTCCCCAAGCTCATCATCGCCACCGCTGGAACCCAAGCCTCCGAACAATTCCGCGCATTTCGAGCTTTATTCCCAGAGAGCAAGGTCGTAGTGGCCCATCGCGTCAAAGCCTCCCGCCGCGAACAAACAGCCCAAGCCCTCAAACAAGTCTCCACGCGCCTCGTTATCCTCCAGGACGACCACACCTACTGGCCCCAATCCCCTCGCTTTATCGCCTCCGTAATCGCGCCCTTCGAAGACGCAAAAGTCGGTGCCGTAAGCGCCGATTTACAAGCTCGACACCGCGGCCACCCCTTCTCCTTTTCTGGGTTCTGGAACTTCATGGGTATGACATACCTGATGCGGCGCTCCTACGAGTACAGAGGCACCTACGGCATCGACCGCGGCCTCTCAACCCTCCCAGGCCGTTTCGGCGTCTTCCGCACAGCCATCTACGCGTCGCCTGAGTTCCTAAACGGGTATCTGAACAGCTACATGCCGTTTAAGAGCGAGCCCTTGAATTCCGATGACGACAAGTTCCACACGCGCTGGCTGATTGAGCATGATTGGGATTTTGGGCTGCAGGCTGGACCGGATAGCGTTATGACGACGGAACTGGGGGAGTGGCCGAAGTTTATGGGGCAGGTTCTGCGCTGGACGCGGACGACTTGGCGGAATAATCCGGCGCAGTTGATGGGTGGGTTGACGTGGAAGCGGCATCCGTTTATGTCGTGGAGTTTGCTTATGTGGTTCTTCCGGCAGTCGCTTACACAGGAGGCGTGTATGTATATGACTCTTCGGGCGTCGCTGAGACAATACGGGAAAAGTGAGTACTTTGCTGGTAGCGCGATTGCGCTTGCGATCTGGATCTTGGGGTTCAAGTTTGTTAAGATTCTGGAACACTTTCGCAAGCATCCGCGCGATGTTGTGTATTTTCCGGCGTATCTGCTGTTTGGGCATTTGCATGCTTTTGTTAAGATTTGGGCGATGCTGACTTGTATGAATGTTTCTTGGACTACGGCGGAGAAGGTAAATGGAAATTTAGGGGTGGCAAAGGTAGAGGAGGTGGTGGTGGAAGACAGCGACAAGAAGGAAATACCTACGAAGAGAGTGGCGTTGGATGTACCCGCAGCTCCCCAGGGTAGGCCACAGCGACCAGCCTTGTTTGTACGGAGGTCGCGGTACTACTCTCAAGCGCCAGGGGTTGGTGGATGGTTGGGGTGATTCTTTTGCGGTGCTTTTAGCATCGCATCATCGAAATTGATGACTTGTTCCATGTATTTTTCTTGTCATATAATGCATTACAAAGCCAATTATAGGAAACAAGAATTCAGCGCTCATGAACCTACTTAACAGAGACCATGAGTTCGAGATGCAGTGTCTGGCCTACAGAGTGAAGGTCGGATGGGCAAAGGTGGTGTGAATGCGCTTGCTCGGCTGGGTAAAGTACGGCGCCCCTCCATTCTGCCCTGCATGCATTTGCGTGCGGTCGACGTCAACGATCCGTTTCGCGCCAGTGCCAGCGCAAAGCCCATTCAAGCTTTGTCGCATTGTCTTTGCCCTTGACCCTCTTAATCGCGGCCACTGCCGGTTTTACTTTCTTTTCGCATATCCACTCTCAACCCGCTTCCACGACCGTCTGATCTTTTCGAGATTGTACAAAATACCCCGCAGCACAACGCGCGATAGTTGTTTGACGTCTGCGCGAGGGTGATCAACCTTTTAATCGCGTGCGTCACTAGTCTTGGTACACAGGCTTGGAAGTTGGGCAATTCCAACCTTGGGGTCTGACAGTCAGCCTGGTCCCCGCTTGCCGTTCCCCACTCTTCTGCCCATCACACCTGCGATCAGCGCTGCACTCACGCCTCAACCATGGAGAACAACCTGAGCGCCGCCCGAGCATCCCGGCGCTATTTCGACGAGCGCCTGCGCAACGACTGGGAGTATCCCGACGTGCCTGCCATCTGGTCAGCCTCGGACGAAGAGGTGCGCGACGCTGCCGACTTTCGCGAGCGCTACTACGGCGAGTCGGAGTCTGGAGACTCGGATCAAGAAGATGAAGGTGTCGGCCCGTACAGGTTCGACAACCCTGAGAGCATCGGCGATGCGGTAGCGAGCACAAGAGAGGCGCGCAGAAGGCGCCGTCGAGAGAGGCTGGAGCGCGAGATGAAAGAGAATGAAGGACTGAGGATCTGGGTCGAGCGACGAGACGTGTGGACGGGCGCAGCGAGCGTGAAGAAGTACGGCACGAACCGCCAAAGACAGGCCAACCGCCCGTCTTCTGCAGCAGGCTACTCGTCCGAAGAGCACGCCGTCACACCCACCGGCTCGGAATCGCACTCTATCACCAGCGCCACGCCCGACACCTTCGACCTCGTCCCCGTCGCGCCGCGTCTTCTCGAGGACAACCCGATCCGTGCGTCCATCACGCCCAAAGCATACCGCGACATCTTCCAGAAGATCGTAGTCTCGTCGCGCACGCCCTCGGTGCCCATCAACCTCGCAGACATGACCAAGGCGCTGGTACAAGGCTGGAAAGACTCGGATGAGTGGCCTCCAAGGGTAGCTGCGGTTGACCCTCTTGCCGGTAAGAAGCGCACTATTACCGGTACTCCATCCAACGGCCATCATGGAGGTTTCATAGCCCGACACCCCCATCTGGAGAAGAGTGTAGACGGCATGAAGCGGATCCTGCATCTCAACGGGCACCACGAACATGGGCACGAACAGGACAAGGAGTATGAGCAGGGTGGGAAAGAGGGCTGAAGCATAGTCGCGGATGAGTCGGTGCTTGTCCTTCACAACGCTGATGCATAGTCCATCCAGGAAATACCCTCTTCCACGCGTACCGCGGTACCAACGACGCTCTGCCTACGCCAGAGGACCGCACGAACCTGCTGCGTGCTTCACTATCCTGGCGCGCCCCGACGATCGATGCGAACAAGGGCAATCTCTGGTCGACGGGGTAGGGGTTGTATGCACGCGGGCAGTCTCTTACAAGACACGAGCATGTCAGGCGTCTAGATTGAAGCATGCCGACCTCGGCATTCGCATTCACAGTCGCACATTACGCGATCGAACAAAGCGCTGGTGGAGTTGAGTTACAACAGGCGAAGATCACTGCTGAGAAGGGTGCTCGCATATATCTCGGCGATTGATTTTGATCAGATTGATTGATAAGATAATTTTCTTCATGATACCCCCACATAATCCCAGCTTGTTACTACACAATATCCACCGAGATCGCCTGACTTTGCCTGATGTACGAAAGTAGCGGTCGTACATACTAAAAGTGCGTATGCTTGCACGGATCTGCATGCGTATATTTCGGCCGATAGTGTAACGTCGGTCTGTCGGCCGCTGGCGCGAGGCGACTGCAGTCACTTTACGCCTTGTGCGGGGCTGGTATGCCGACGCTTAGTGGACGTGGCCTTGCGTAGCCTTACGTAGCCTTGACAGCTGCCACAGCCTAAAGGCCATATCGCCTTGCAGCGCTTTATCTGCTCCGCTCTTTCGGACTCCTCGGTCGCCGTAGACCGCAAGTGGACACACCATGGAGGTGAGACCGTTGGGTAGGGCGGGCAGTCGGTAGCCCGCTGTACTGCAGCGTGATGATCCTCATACAAGGTACAAGTGACGGGGTGTATTCGTCCGCAAGCGCATAAGTTGTTTGCGATAGCCAGCTCTTTTCTGCCGTCGGTAATTCTTTCGTCTTGCTCTTTTTCCTCTCTCTGCTTGATAGATCGATCATCTCATCAAGACTCTTCTTCTTCTTCTTTCTTCGATACCAACCTACCACATCTTCTTAACCTTGGAAGCAAGCGACCATGCCAGGCACCCTCCAAACCCCCCAACCCAATGCCTTCCCCCCCGGTCGCCGCGGAGTCTACCTCCTCACGCACCCCCGCTCAGCGTCCAATCTCTTCCAAACCATGATGTCCAAGCAGCCGGGCTACCAGAACTCCGGCTACAAGCTCTTCGACGGTGGCTTTGCGACGCTGATGAGCCTCGAGAAAGGGCCGCTGAGCGAATGGCCTGAGGAAGAAAGGACGGCGTTATATGAGACGTTCAAAAAGGCGTTTGGTAGCTTGGAAGACGAGTTGGACGATTGCGCGAAGAATGTAAGTAGGAAACGGTGGAGGGATGAGGTGAGGTGAAGTGTGGGGTTGGGGAGTTATGTATAAGGGCAAGGCTGCGCCACAACCGCACATGCTCCCGTCGTGATCCGCCCACGAGATGACGTGCTCGGGCTGGCCCGTCCCACGAATCGCGGTTCCAGTTCAAGCCTCATTTGGAAACACGAACTAACGAATCTCCAACAGGGCAAACAAGCCTTCGTAAAAGAACACACAATCTTCCTCTCGGGCCCCGACCGCCTCTTCTCCACCGTCTACCCGTCCGACAACCCCCCAGCCCTAACCATCCACCCACGCAATGCCTCCCCTTCCTCCCCTCTTACGCACACAAACCCCACCTCAGTCCCCGACTCCCTCCTCCTCACTCTCCAACCCATCTTCCAAATCCGACACCCAATCCTAATGTTCCCATCCATGCTGCGCGCGCAGAAGGATTCGTTTCCGGATACTAAGCCAAGGACGTTGTATACGTGTACGACGTATACGTTGAAATATACGAGGGCGTTGTATGAATGGTATGCGGAGCGGGAGGCCACGAGCGGTATTGTGCCGCGTATCATCGACGCGGATGACATCATGAACAGTCCCTCCGCCGTCCGCCAGTTGTGCCTGCAAACGGGTCTGGATCCAGAGTCTGTGCTGTACGAGTGGGAGGAGAAGAAGATTGAAGATAATCCGCTCATGGCGCGTTTCCTCAGTACGATCAACGCGTCAGTAATATCCCTGTTACGAACTGTATGTGAGACAAGCACTGACTTGGTACACCAATCTTTAGATCCAAGGGCATTAAGAAGGGGTATGAAGCCAAAGGTTTAACGATGGAAGTCGAGAGGAAGAAGTGGGTGGACGAGTGGAACGAGGAGTTTGCCGCGGATTTGGAGGATTTTGTGAGTAGGGCGATGGATGATTATGAGTTTCTTTGGGAGAGGAGGGTTACGGGGGAGGGGTTGGAGGAGAAGTAGATGATGGGATGGATTGTGGAGGTAAATCTGTGATGATATTATGAAGTGAGGTTTATAATAATTACATGGGTTGGGTTGACGCCAAAGATAGTGTACTACGATGGACAAAATCCACTCACTCGACAGCATGCGTTATATCACTTCCATTTCGACCATGTTGTTCCAAAATATGCGAACTAACTAGACTCGCTCTGTAGATACGCCATGAAGTACTTTACCCCCCATGCTACCAACCATTCCACCTCCTCTAAACCTAACCATATCATACACACCTCACAACAAACCCACACCCATCACCCCTCCACCCCCTCACCAAAAGCCCCCAGCCTCACTTCTTCTTCCCCTTAGCCACCGCCTTCCCCTTCCCTTTCCCCTTAGTCTTAACCTCCTCCTCCTCATCCTCCATCTCCTCATCCTCCCCATCTTTCTTCTTCTTACCCCCCTTCTTCGCAGCCGCAGCACCCTTCTTCGGCGCGGCCTTCTTCTTAGGCTGCTTAACATATTTATCCTTTGACAAGTCAACATCTTCTTCTTCATCTTTAACCTCCTCCACAACCTCGCCGTCGTCAGATTCGTCAATCGCTTCTTCAAGATCCGGTTTCTCTTTGGCTTGTTTCTTGGGTTGGGCAATGGACGAGGCTTTCATGAAGGGGAGGGGGTGGGATTGTTGGTTGTAGCTGTGAGGGGGGTTAGTAGTGTAAGGGGGCGATGATGAGATAAGGTGGGGACTTACAGGCGTGTAAACGTGGATTTGGTTTGTGAGTCGATCTTGACCTTTTCCTGGTCCATGGGTCCGACGCCTAATTCCATGATTGCGTCGAAGTCGTCTTTGGTGAGGTAGTAGCTGTCCATCAGTTCGATGACTTGTGGGACAGCGTCCTTGCCCTCTTTCTGCAGCTTCTGCACCAGGTCCGTCCAGAGAAGTGGGACGTACTGCTGCCGAACCTCGTGTCGATCGCCGGAAGACCGCAACCTCATGTGAGCTTGGATCTCCTTGATCATTCGGCTCAGCTTGTTTGTAGAACTGTTCTTTCCAAGCCATGATGTGAAGCGCGTCTGGTTACCAGCAGTGCTACCAGCGACATAGCTTGCAGGCCTGACGAAACTGAAGACTGCGTGTGTAGGCATCAAACTCCACTGCTGCTGAGAGCCGTGAATCATGCGATCAACAAGATCACCATCGCTGATACTGTCGGCTGCTAGCGACGCCAACTCCAGGTTCTTCAGGTTCTTCTCTTTGCCGGAGTAGTTCAAGGACTGCATCGGGTTCGTGCCGAGGTAGTTCTCCTGCAACATCAACGGACTGAATTCGTGGTCGTTGAAGTAAAGTTCAATCTTCTCGTTGAGTGTGGCTTTGCTGCTCGAGGCGAACATGCCGCCACCAAGAATCTTCTGCGTGATGTCCCATGGCTTCAAGATGACATGCTTCTCCCAGCTCTTAGACATCGTCTTGCCCTTGTCGAAATCCATGGCTGTTTGGTCGAGTTTGGCTGTGGAAATCATGTTGACGACCTGGCGGATATCGGCGTGGCTGCCTTCAATGAGTGCATTGACAACTGGCGCAGGCATCTTCAAGCCTTCTCGGTACGCGATGGTCATGATGCGCGATCGTACTTGGTCGACAGTGGGCCGTCGGAAAGGCAGATCGAATGTAACGTAGTCGAAGGGCTTCATCTTTGGCAGCTTCCTGTCGTTGCAGATGAGGATCATTGGAACCTCCGTCTTCTTGCACACGGCTGCGAGCGCACCGACACCACCACGGTCACCCGCAGACATGCCGTCGACTTCGTCCATGATCAGAACGAGCTTCTTCTTAGCTGCCTCAACCTTCTTTCCGTCGCCAGCAAAGTAGCCGTGGAGTGAGTTGGTGCTAAGGACGCCGCGTAGACCGTCTTCGATGAGCTTCTTACTTCGGGTATCACTGGCGTTTCTCTCCACGATATCGTATCCCTCCAGTTTGGCGACGAGATGCGCTGCGGTAGTCTTGCCAATACCCGGTGGGCCATGTAGCATGATGGCACGGAAGTTTCCGCTACCGTCTTTGCCAGCCAACTTGAAGCCAGTCTTGAGGTTCTTTGGGAACATCTGCAACCAGCGCTGGATCCTCTCAACCGTCGCCTTGTTGCCGCAAATCTGGTTGAGTGATGTGGGCGCATACTTGGTAGTCCACAAACGGGAGTCTACGGCCGGGCCTGCACTCTGTGCAGCTGCTGTGACGGCAGAGGCTGTCTTGCTACCGGAAGCTTTCGCTGCTGCCGACAGCTCTTTCTGACGCTTCTTCTCCTCTTGCTCAAGCTCTGCAGCTTGCTTCTTGATCTTTTCCTCCTCCTTGCGTTGCTTCTCAGCGTGCTCGGCCTGTGCCTTGCTGTCGCCCTTGTTGCCAGCCGCAGTCAGCTTCTCGATAAGCACCGTCAAGCCATCCTCGTCGATCGTCTTGATTTCCATCTCTTGAATCTTCCGCAGTTTGCTCGGGCCAGCATCTGTGCCTAGGACAACATAGTTTGTCTTCTTGCTTGGAGCGCCAGTGACCTTGCCGCCGTGGCGCTTGACCAGCTCTTGAGCTTCTGTGCGACCCCATTTCTGCAACACACCAGTGAAGACGAATGTGAGACCCGCAAGACATGTCTCTGAGCCTGAGGGCATCTCGCTGGATCCGCCTCCGAGTGGTGCAGCTTCCCCACGACCTGCATTCGCCTGCCAGTTGAACTTGGCATTATCGTCTTTGGGCGGTGGCGTGGGCGCGCGCACTGTAGGAATACTGTCGTAGATGGCCTGGATGTCTGCACTATCTTCGACCTCCTCCTTCTTGGCCTTCTTCTTCGCTGGCGATTTTGGTGTCGTCGTTGTGGCCTTCTTCGGTCGTCCTTTCTTGGGCTTCTCCTCCTCTTCCTCTTCATCATCGGATATGGGTGACTTTCGCTTCTTGCCTGCAGTCGATGTCTTCTTTGGCTTGCTCTTCAGCGCTTGCTCATCCTCGTCGGGCTCCACAAAGTCGTCTTCTGCGTCGATGTCCTTCATGTCGATGTCTTCGTCTTCTGGATCGAAGTCGTCTTCCTCCTTAATCGTCTTCTGCTGCTTGGCTGGAGCCTTTGGTGTTCCGCGATGTGGCAGCTTCACGGGTACATCGTCATCGCTCTCCGAGGCTTCCTTGTAGTCGTCCTTGCCTTTGCCCTTGATGTTGGCCTCGAAGATATCGTCTGCGTCCTCCAGGTCGTCGTCCGGGAACTCGTCCTCGTCATCCCGCTCGGCATAGGATTTGACGGGTTTCTTCGCACGACTAGTTGTCTTCGCATTGGTAGCCGGAGTAGCCGTCTTCGCAGTTTTTCCGTTCGACTTCGCGGGTGCCTTCTTCGGTGTCGCAGCAGGTGTCTCCGCCGCCTTCTTCTTGACAGGCTCGGTTCGCTTGGGCTTATTCGAGCTGGCAAAGAAGTCGGATGTGGTGGTCTCTTCGAGTACAGGTTCTGGTGTCGGTTCGCGCTTGACCTTCTTTGCGGCGGGCTTCTTGGGTGTCGCTTTCTTTGGCCTGCACACTGTCAGGTTTGACGTCACCGAGTCAAAATTGTATACTTACTTCGCCTCTTCCTCATCATCGTCGTCAGAGTCCTCTACAACACGACTTGTGCGCCCCTTCTTCTTAGGCGCGGCCTTCTTCGGCGCAGGCTCATCTTTCTTCTGCGATCCCTGGCTTGCCTTCGGGGGCCCGCCGCCAAAGAAGCTGCGGATGTCGGCAGGCATCTTGACGATGAAAAACGCGTGTAATCAGATTGTAACAGTGTGACGCGTTCGCTGGCAAGTGTTGAGCCGGACAATGGGGGGAAATGGGGTTTGGGTGGGTTGATGGACAACAGGCGCCATTGACGTGCACGACGCGACTTCGCGCGGTCATTAGGCAATTAGGCAGGCGCATTGACGCCACACCCCCGCGCGCGCCACAGCAGCCACAGATGTGTCTTGGCATCAGAACTTCGACACCAAAGTTACGGAACGATTGGCCTGGTTCAGGTCCAACATCACAACGCCATGCCGCCACCCAGGATATCACAGAGCCTGCTGGCTCAATTCGGTCGACTGAACATCTCCGCATCACGGCCCACACGTACAACGCCCAAATTCCACCTCCGACAGCTCTACTAACAAACCCCCAGTACTCCAGCAGACATGCCTCTCCAAACCCCAACCCTCCGCCCTTAATACCGCCCGCCTCTTCTCCACAACCCGTCCCGCTCTCAACTACCTCGCCCCCAAAGCCGGCGAATCACGCAAATCACGAAAAGGGCGCTGCCGCGTCCCCACCGGCGGCAGCATGCGCGGCACAACCGTCGTCTGGGGCGACTACGGTCTCCGCATGCGCGACCACGACCGCCGCATCTCCGCGCAACAACTCCGCATCGCCGAAGAAACCATCCGCAAACGGCTTCGAGGCATGAAATTCCGGCTCTACATGCGCATCGCCGCCAACATCGGCGTGTACACCTCTGGCAACGACGTGCGCATGGGCAAAGGAAAAGGTAGTTTCGACCGCTGGACTGCGAGGGTGGCGGTGAGCAAGATCATCTTTGAGATTCAGGGGGATTTGCACGAGCAGGTTGTCAAGGATGCGTTTAGGCTGGCGGGGAATAAGTTGCCGGGGCTGTATGAGTTTGTGAGGAAGGGGGATGCGCCGGTTATGGGGATTACGAAGGTGGGGTTGAATGGGGTTACGGAGGAGGATTTGAAGAGGCCGAGGAGGAAGGAGCCGCTGGAGCAGACGGCTGGGAGGATACCTGATGCGAGTTCGGGTGCGCCGGCGAATGGGCCGAGGGTGGAGATGTAGATGGGGGTTGGGATTGAGGCTGTGGACTAGAAGGATTGGGGTCGTCTGCCAATTCAGCTGCGTGGACGATGTTGTCAAGTGTAAATGCAATGTGTAGCATGTATCATAAGAGAACATGTATTGAACTGTACAATTTTGAAATCGACAATGGACAGTATGATCAATATCAACCCTGAAGAAAGCACAACAAATAATGAATGGGATATCTAGGTATCAACACTTCAGCACAGCACAACTCTCACCTCATCAATCAAAACACCCCCCTCACGCCTTATACAGCGTATCCAAAAACCCCTTCGCCAAATCCACAACAACGCTCTTATTCGGCAGACTCCCCGCAACACCATACAACGCAGCCGTGTCCCCCTTAACCGCGCCCTTCGCGCCCTTACCCTCCGCAATCCGCTTGCGCTCCGCATCCCTAACCTCCTCCGTAACCTCAACCAGATCCTCAATAAGCTTATCCACCACCGCAACAATCGGCAGCGTGACAGCAATGTGAATAGCAGGCGGGTTCTGGAGCGCATTCAAGTGCCATCCTTTACCCGACATGCCATCAGCGATGTCGTAGATATCGAGGGTGTTGGACAGGAAAGATACGACGGACACCATGGGCCGACCGATGATCTTGAGATCAGACGCGAGTTCAGGTTTCTCGCGGATGGCGGTTTCGATCTTCTTCATGCCGCCGACGATCTTGTGGCAGGCGTCCAGGTAGCCGTTTGCGCCCTGCTTGACGAGACTGGCCCAGCAGCCTGCGATTAGGGCACCGGGGCGCGAGCCAGCGATGGAGGGAGATGCGTAGACGCCGCCGGACCAGTCGGGCGAGATGAAGTATTGATACTTGCGGTATACGTCGGAGCGGTAGAGGACGGTTGAGTTTCCTTTGGGCGCGAAGCCGTACTTGTGGGTGTCGCAGGAGATGCTGGTTACACCGGGCAGACGGAAGTCGAAAGGCTCGAATTCGAAACCTGCCTTGGGGAGCATGGGGATGATGAAGGAACCTAGGCAGCAGTCGACGTGGAGGGGAATCTTCTTCTTGACAGCGAGTTTGCTGAGGCCGGATATGTCGTCGATGATTCCGTGGGGGAAGTTGGGCGCGGAGCCGACGAGGAGGACGGTGTTCGGGTTGATGAGACGGGAGACGGAGGGTAGGTGGACCTTGTAGCTCGGTGCTTTGCATGCCACGAGGTGCATCTTGATCTTGAAGTACTCGCAAGCCTTGCGGAAAGCCGTGTGTGCGGTTTCAGGCAGGATCATCTCGGGTTGAGTGACGCCACGCTCAGCGTACGCCTTGTTGCGTGCGGAGAGACAGGCCATGAGGATGGACTCTGTGCCGCCGGACGTTGTAACACCAGCCGCATCGTCTGGTGCGTTGAAGAGGGAGAGCACCATAGCCACAATCTCGGCTTCCATCTTCCTCACACCAGGAAACACATCCGGGTGGATGGGGTTCGCAACCGTGAACTTGCCAAACGCCTCCGTCTGCAGTCTGATCAACTCCTCCCCACCGTGGTATACCGCACCGCTGACTCTTCCATCTTCCCACCGAGTATGTTCCATATCAGCCAGTTCGCCCAGCTTCTTGCGCACTTCCTCTTCGCTCCATCCTTCGGCAGGCAGACTCGTGATGCGCTCGACGCCGGGACCGCTCGGAACAAGTTTGCGTTCGAGTTTCAGAAGCGAATCAGACACCTGTGCCTGTACCTTGTCGCGCACGCCGGGAAGTCGCAGGAAGACGCCGTAGAGGTAGCGGCGAATGCTGATGTAGGCATCGCTGATGGAGCCGAAGATGCCGCGTCCTTTGAGTTGGTAGAAAGTGATGCGTGTCCAGCGGAGGAGGAAAAGGACAAAGATGATATTGCGCAGGCTAGATATCTCATGTCAGTATTCCGCTCTATCACTTATCGTTATCGGAAGGGACGGGCGCATACACGTCGATGTTCAAGGCGACGAGCTGGCCATTAGCGGAGCTCTTCCGCGCATTGAAAGTGTCGCGGAGACTGACGGGCAAGCGCGACGAGCCAGGCATCGTGGTCGGGGTGGGTGGGTGGGCGACTGTGTGTAGGGTATCGATCAAGTCTACGCCAAAGACATGATAGTAGGAATGTGGAGTTTGGGTCGCGGGTTGGCGCTCTGGTTAAGCATTTGCAAGAGGGCTTGCCATGTACGTCAATCACATGTCGCAGCCACTGGCGCAACGGCTTCGGACTGCCGAGGAACCCGCGTCCGAGATCCTAGCGGGGCATTTCCTTTTCAGGAAGCTACTCCTACACAACAGCCATTTGTGAGTATTCCAGAGTATCGTCAAGGTAATAGTCGTCGGATTATATGCCTTGACTCCCGAAAAGGCTTGAGCAACAAGATAGTGCACAATATGTACATGATCTGGAGCAGCTGCAGATGACCTCCACCTCCTCCCCGCCTCCTCCCCGCCTCTTCCCCTCCGCCTCCCCCACCCACCCTGCTACTCCTACATAACAGCCACTCGCAAGTAACATCAAGCCATAGTAGTCGGATTATATTACTTGTAGTAGTGGCAATGCATCAAAAGTCTAAGTTTCGACAGGCAAAAGCCATGAAGGTGCGGAGGATTTCCACCCCGCAGCCTCCCCCACCCGCCCCGCTACGCCTACACAACAGCCATTTGAAAGACTTCGTGACTGAAAAGAGACGAGATGATGGCAATGGTAGTCTGATCGTATAGCTTGGAGTCAAGATAACTACACCACCAGCCTAATCCATCATACCATGCCACCTCCAATGCGCACCCATAGCAAAACTCGGCATAACAGCACCACACTCCTCACAGCGAAAAGAATCGGCATCTGTCATATCTTCTTCATCCTCTTCCCAGACATCCTCCACATCCTCCTCATCCTCATCCTCCACAAGAGACCGCGTCTTCTGTGACGAGGTGGGCAGATCCTCAGAACCGTGTCCATGGATAATCTCACCTGTCGGCCAAGCTTCGTCCATCATGTATTCTGCTCGGTGCTGGCGCGCTGATTGTAGCCAGGGCGGTTCGTCTGGTGATGGGGATGCTTCAGGTTGAGGCTTCTGTTTACTTGCGAAATCTTCTTCGACTTGAACATGCTCTTCGCTTACGAAGCCTTCTTCGACTTGAGCCTGCTGTTCACTGACGAAATCTTCTTCGAGGAGGGATGGTTCCTCGTCCATCATATATTCCCGTCGTTGCCGCCTTGCTTCTTGCAACCAGGGCGGTTCGTCTGGTGATGCAGATGCTTCAACCTGAACCTGTTCTTCACTCACCCAGTCTTCTTCAAACATGGATGGTTCTTCATCCATCATATATTCCCGTCGTTGCTGCCGCGCTGCCGCCAACCAGGGCGCTTCATCTGGCTCTGGCGATTCTTGAACCCCCACCCGCTCTGCACTCACCACCCCATCCCCACCCATCGCCGACCCATCCTCCACTCTCCACTGCCTCAACACCTCATCCTGCCTCCTAAACATCTTCCCAATATCCCTCCCCACGCCACCCCTCTCCCTCGCCGCATCCGCCATATTCGTCGCCGCAACATTAACCAGACTAAGGTTCCATCCCTTTTTCTCCGGATGCAGCTTACGAAACAGCGGTAGCAACGTCTCGGACAGCAGTTTCTCGACCACGGCATCCATAGTATTATTATTGTCTTTTAGGCTGAAGACAAACGTTGGCATGGGTCCGGATTTGGATATGCGTGCAAAGGACCGATTGCGGGTGCCATCTGGGTTTTGGGGCGCCCGTGGTCGGGTTGATAGTCGGAGTGTTTTCGGGTGAGCGAGCCAGCGCTTCATAGGCTTTGAAGTGGTGGCGGAAGTAGGAGCCGTGGATATGTCGTGCGTGTCGTCATCTTCTTCTAGGAGATCGGTGTGCATTCGCTCGAGCAGACGCTTGGCTAGCATGCGCAGCTCTTTGGTCACGGCTTCGAGGGTGTCTAAGCGCATGTAGCTATCTTCAATACTGATTTGACGCGGTATTTCGCGTGCTTGGCCGACTTCTGTGTCGTCACAGCCGTTCAGTAGACCCCACACTTTGGTCCCGGTGCCATGTGGTACGCCCGGACCACCGAGTATCCGCTCCAACGTCTCCGGACCGATTCCAGGATGCGTCCTTACATCGCGAGCAAGAACAGCCTCTTTGGTCCCACCATACACCAGTCCAGCATCAAATTCTGCCGGCCTCTGCAGTAAGTGGGCTCGGAGCTTTTGTGCTATCTTGAACCCTATGCCGGGAATCTTGCCGACTTCGTGATCGTCGATGAAGGCAGTCACATTGTCGATAGTCTCATCGTCTTCATCAGTCGTATAAGGCGGGACCAGTGTAGTCTGAGCATTGGGCTTGTATGTGTTGCCAACAAGCTTTGCCAGAAGCTTGTTAGTAGAGATGCCAACCGTGGCCGTGTAGCCCTTCTCTGCCTCGAGTCGAGTTCGCACGTAGTGTGCTAGATGGCTTCCCAGAGCCAATCGGAGGTGCAGCAGATCGGGCGTGGTGCCTACAATCGATCAGTTCCAACGTTCGGCTATGTACAGCATCTTATGGCGCATACGGTGGGCACCTGCATAATCGAATCACAGACTGTTGGTGGCAGTTCCATAGGCACGGTTGCTGGTCTCAGTAGCCGCAAGGATTCAGCAAGGGCTGTCAGCCTTGCCGTTCGCGGTCCATTCCAGCAAATACACAGCGCTGCTACGCCACACCGTATACGCCGTGTACTGCTTACCTAAGTATTCAGAGGCCGTTTTGGGGTACAGATGACCGCTCAGCCGCGTCGCATCGTAAGGAAACCCCACAGTGGGATCGTTCCTGTCGAGACAAAAGAAGGCGTTGCTGAGGTCATTAGAGTTGAGAATGCTGACATTGTAGTCGATCATGTCGGTGACATCTAAAAACACCTAGCCCGCCTTAGCATGACTCGCATGAACGATACGGTGAGGGAACAGAAAACGTTGGGACTAAAATGAGATTGCAAAGGTGGCGGTGCTGAGACACGAGGGTTGGGACGGAAAGATAACCAGAGAGACAAACCTCATCAAAGCCTAAGCGTTCACAACGGGAGTTCCAGGAAAACGATCGCAAGAAAGCATAGAGTTCTTTGGAAGCATTCCGGAAGCGGGTAAGATCTTCGCCCAGGACGATGACTACATCTGGGCAGACCTTCTTCGCTTCGTGGATCAGCTGCAGCTTGTGCAAGCCCTGGGAGAGTCAGACTGGACCGATGACACGGGCACGGCGGTAGTCAAGGGATCGTACGCGTCGGCGGGCCTCATAGTTGCATGTGACGACTATCTGTTTTTGCTGCACGGCCAGTGGCAAGCGTCGTAATGCTGGGTTTTCATGTTCAAATACGCTGGCGTAGAAGCAGTCCTGTGGGGAGGGGCACGGTAGACGTTATCTTCTGCGCACTCAAATACGTAGACTCGGCCGCACGCGGTAAGAAGTACGTACGTAGTCCTGTGGATACGAGGGAAGGTTAGTAGGTGAGGCCGAATAGGGCGACCAAGGCGTGAAGGCTGTGCCTGGTGCTTACGAACAAAGTGGACGATGACGGAGCCGGTCTGGCGTTTCAGTTTCTTCATGGAGCAACGAGAAGCGCCGGTGTTGTGCAGCAGTTTCAGCGGCGTGCGTGTCGTGTGGAGGTGCAGGTCGTGGTGCAGCGGGTGATGAAGCGCGCGTGAAGGCGCGACGTGTGTGGCCAGGTGCGAAACGCCGCGGATGGTGCCAAGCGCCGGGCGCGGGTAGCCCAATTATGTTTGCCACGCTGCATCTATCTTTGGACAAGCCTAGTGGCTGCTGGGTATTTTGGGAGCAGCCCCAGCCAGGCGCTTCGTGTTAAGACCGTCCTGGTGGATCCGCAGCCGACATGGCAGTGTTTAATAGCGATGTGCCCCTCTAGCACTCGCCTGTCCCCAAGTATTCGCAATATCATCTGCACACTTCCGGCACCAGCCTCATACCCGTGGACACCCCCCACATGATGCTGTCCACCCTCCAGCCCTCGCACCCAGCATCATCTGCCATGTCCGGTATGACCTCAATGACTTCCTCCATGGCCGCCTCGCTGCCTATAATACCCCCGCGCCAGGCCCCGCCCCGGCCCAAACTCTCCATCAACACTGAGCAGCCGCGCATCCTGGGCAAAGGTGCCAGTCTCCGTCTCGAAACCCTCAGTGCCGTCTCGCCCACCGTCCGCAACACCTTCTCCAACGCCTATGAGCGCCCGGCGACTGCCCCAACACTACAACGCCCCTCACGACCCCAGCTCTCCATCGAGAGCGACGTGCCCGCCACCAGCGGCTCTACCAGCGCATCGACGCCAAGTTCAGCGTCTACCCTCTCCTCCACCCTCACATCGGCCTCCAACGACTCGGCCACCCTCTCAATACCCTACAAGCAACCCCACAACCTCGCCTCCATCCTCTCCAACAGCCCCGCGCGCTCGATAATACCACGCAAGATGGGCTCCAGCCGGCCCATGTTCCCCGCCGAGAAGCGCGTCTCCTTCCGCACACCACTGGAAGAGGAGATCACCACCACGAGATACACCCTCGCACATTCCGACATTGAGTCTTCCGTCTCAACTCTCTCCTCGCTCGCATCCACCGCATCCACCACCGACTCCGACGCCTCGACATCACAGCCGTCATTAAGTCTCAAGGCTCTGAAGAACCCCTCCGAAACCAGCATATCGCCCCTCCAGCTCTCCCTCATCAGCACATCGTCCTCCGCAGAGAGCTCACCAAGACCAAAGTCGCCCCGCACAGGCGAGAAGCGCGACTCGTCCTCCTCAGACGACGACAGCGACTCAGCTCCCGAAACTCCCGTCGCCGGACGACGGAAGCGGACGCGAGACTGGCGCTGGACACTCGGACCCTTGCCTTCAGACAACAAATCGTCAGTATCGTCGGTGAGCGATGCGACGATCAGCGAGGACAGCAGTTGATGGGTTGACGGCGCGCATGATTACGAACTGTACAGAGTTGGATGAAGTCAACGGATGCGGCGTTTACATTCCCATAGCATTTCTCGGTGTTTTATTTGTCACTTTCCATGATACCACATTTGCATATCTCTATTGTCCTGGACGAGACAATCGTTAGCATCGCATTACATTGCATTTACTATTACTTTAACTACTATCATCAAATCTACATACTACTCTGCTCTACCAATAAGAGCGGACCGACACTACATTTTTAACTTGCATACCACTATATTAAACACTGCACATCCCACTCTTTTCGACTTGCCTTGACATGACCCTCCCAACCAAGTGCAAGTCTTACCCAAATCCCCCTCGCGATCATCACTCCTCGGCCATGTGACAGGATCGGCTGCCGATCGAACATCGAACGGCGGTGCGTGCGGGACAGCCCACAGCCACCGACCGCACATGACAAGGGCCCCAACATCGCAAGTCTACGCGACACACAACTAGTTGCCAGGGTCTCGGAAAGCAAAGCAATCATAACGAGCAAAACGTCCATGATCCCGAAATAAACGTACATTACATCAACAGCCAAAACGCCCTTTCCCACCACATGCACTTCCTTTTCGCCTCCGCCTCTGGGAGTATCTGCAACGGTCCTGACTTGCATACACACATCCGTCTGTGTGCATGTGCAGCTAACCATGACATCACCGCCTCATCTACCGGGACCTACCCAGCCACGCTTTCAATTTACAAATTGCCGTAGTCTACACCCAAAGTGGGCCACGCAATTTAGCCATGGCTACTTCCGTAATCCGTAACAGGATGTAAGATCCGGACGGCGTGCTTGAGATATCCTGTGCGTATCGGGGCTGGGATGAAGCAAGCTGGTGGCAGGAATGAGAAGCACCGAAGATTCAGGATACGAAGTTGTGCCGGCTTGGCTTGGTTGTACTTGGGTGGGTATGTATGGAATGGTAAGGTGGAGGGGCAGGCTGCACGTGATAACTCTGGGGACAGCCCCCGTTGTAACAGAAGCAAGTGCAAGGGTATTTTCAAACATCGTCGTGTGTTCTTTTCGTTTCAGTTTCATGTTCTGAACAACCCCCACCCCACTCTATCCAGCATCTGTGTGGTGTGTTTGCGACACCCCCACCCGTGGGATATCTCTCAAAATAAGCCACAGTGGGACGCATTTTCTTACAAGAGTCAGCGTCGCGAAATGTGACAGCTGTCAGACGCGTCGGAGGATATTCGCAGCCTGCAGCGAGGGTTTCGGCGCATATGTCCAGACGGTTCGTGTAACACGACAGATTCTTCATATGTCTAGAGCAGCAGTAAATGCGACGCGGCTTCAATCTCCACAATCGATACTTGCGTAGAAACATACGGGTTATTGTTCGTATCGCGTTCGTGTCTCTACAACTCTAGCGCAATCTGGCTTCAACACCTGGGCATGTTCCTAGTCTTTTCGGTCCTCGTCTCAGAGCCTGCAAGACATGCAAGCCCGGTAGAATGAGTTTTCCTTTTCTCATCTCGTACCTGCAGTGCACTACCTCGAGGCTTGCGCATTTCTACCGAGTTCAGCACCCGGCCGGCGATGGTGGCGCTCAAGCCTCTGGTTGCCCAATCGCTGAATTAAGGAACGCGCTGCGCGAACGAACGCACAGCGAAGAACCCAGCCGCATACACGTCGTCATCGTACCTTCACAAGCACCACAAGCGCAGAAACGGCAAATTGCACATCCACACATCTAACCACCCCTAGTTCTTACCAACTACTAGCGAAAGAAAACGCGTCTGTGCTAGCATCGCTCGGATCGCGTTTTGCAGGATGCAGTCAGCAACGTACATTTTTCATCGCGGGAGTGCTAACGAAACGCGGCTTTGCAAGGATGCGTTTTAGTGTGGTGTTCTGGAACGCGAACCGCGTGGTCTGCGTGATGCAGATACGGGATTTGCTTTTTGAGGCTAAGAATAGCGTGGGAACCGCTAGTGAACCGTTTTCTTTTCTCCTGACTTTATCTCATGGGTACGATGGGATCGGATGCTGTTGTGTGGTGTTGTGGAAATTACAGTAGAGAGGGTCGGGAGTGCCTTCTTTTTCTTCCTTTCGACGGGTGGGTGTCACGATGCATGTTCTTTAATTGAATGCCTGTTCATTCAGTAATCATTCGGACATCTCCCGCGGTCGTGAAGTCTTCGATGGTTCCAAGAAAACACTTCGCAAGACACCGTCCACTCCGCCCAATCATACCCACACAGTGACCAACCCATCTAATACTCCCTTGCTCCCTCCGGAGTCCAGAATCCTATCCTATCGATTCCGATAGTCTCAGTAGTCCCGGTAGTCCCACCACCAAGCGAAATAACGATCTTCAGGTACAAACTCTACAGAAATCTAGAACGTGCTGGTCCGTGTGCGATTACAATAGCGTGTGCATACTAAGAGCGCAGGGAGCGGAGTCGGAGTGAGGAGCGGAGCGGAAAGCACGGAAGTGCGGGAGCTCGGAGATGAGGTTCGCATACGTGGCATGGTAGTATGATTGGTATGATGGTGCGGTGGTATGGTGCTGGGGTAGGGGTTGTTGGGTAGTTGGGTAGGGAGGATTTGGGGTTTGGGAGGATGGTCGTAGAAGGCGGTATGTGAGTAAGGGGGAAGGAGAAGAGTGTAGGGGTGAAAATAAGGGGAAGTATGCGTATGTGTATGGGTTTGTGGCGGTTTTGTAGATTGGGAGGAGAGAACAAGTCAAGGTACATTGTTCGTTGAACGAGACAATCTTGGAATCTGACGGAATGGGAATGCTGATGCCATCCCTGTCCACGTTCTAGAAGGGAAGTCTAGTACAATAGCATCTCTTGAATTGAGTTGCTAATACCACATCCCCGAGTCCAAATGAATCCCAAAGTAGAGTGATGACCTAGTCTATCATCCTCCACGACTGCCAACACCAACTCCAGACGCCCAACCCACCTATCCTAAGCGCCATAACAAGTCCAACGCCTACAACGCCATTGAATCCGACGTAAGGCATGACACTCGCTATAGTGGTCCCACTGTTCTCCAACCGTTAACGCCGTACTCCCACCCATTCCATCCATAAACGCCGTACTCCTCAATCCCCAAGCCCATCACCCCCATCCCCAAAACCACCACCACCCCTCCCTCCTCCCACCTACACCCCCTCCCCACCCGGCGTAAAATCCAACTTCCCACTCGCCATAGCCCAAACCAACCCGCCCATAATCCCACTCAATATAACCACAATAAAGCACACAAACCACACCATACTCTTCCTCTTCCTCCAACCCCTCCTCACCTTATCAAAGCACCCCTTGCTCTTCTCCCTCTTCTCTTTACGTTGATCTTCTATTTTCTTGGCTGCTGCCTCAGCGGAAAGGCGGGTAAGACGGTCCTTGCGGAGTTCGGCTTTTTCGTCTTCGCTGATCACGGAGCGGGGGCGACCCAGCGGGTGTTTGTGGGAGAAGCGTTTGGTGTAGAGGCCGGATGAGTGGTTGTTGGTGGGGGAGGTGGGAGTGGGGGGATAGCCGTCGGAGGAGAGGGACTCAGGTACCATTTTTGTCTCTGAGATGGCGTGGTCGCGCCAGGCGGCGTGCCGACTATCCAGCGTACCGTCTTTAGACCATTCGATGACATCGTCGATTGCAGCCGTCAGATCATTGCCTTCAAGACTATACGTCAGCGCCTCCCAGAGCTGGAGGTCAATCTTGCGGATGTCCACGCCGGCTGTGGAAAGCGTATCCGCAATGGTTTTCCAGGAGTTCTTAGCCGAGGGGTCGACACCAGACAAGCTCGCTGGGTTGCGGACGTAGAGCCAGGATTGTGCCAGGTCGACGAAGCTGTCGAGGGAGATGGCGGTTTGCTTTACGCCGAGGCCGACGGTGTGGTTGTAGAGGACGAGGTTGTTGTCTTTGCTGATGGGGAGGCCTTGCGGGTACCAGTTGTTTTGGGCCTGCCGGGCGAAGGGGAGGGTGCGGAGGGAGCAGAGGATGGCCATGAGGGCGCGGTCGCGGTCGGTGTACGTGTGGTGGTGTGGTCCGGCTGAGATGGAGTGGAGGTCGTAGAGGGTGGACTCGGGCGCGTGCTTGAAGTCGTCTTCGATGATGGCTTGGATGCGGTCGACCATGTTGCGGGTGCTGAGTACTGTGTTTGCGTTAGCAAGCAATTCGAGAAGTGTGGCTGAGGGATCCGGTCCGCATCTCTTCTCGGTTCGACTATTACTAAAGCAGAGCTACTCACAGTAAGGCAGAGCATCGCAGACCCGACACAGCTTCAACCCCATAAACTCAACCACAACATTCTTAACTGGCTTCTCATTCACCGCAGGCACAACTAGCACCCCATCCCCAACTCCTCCATAGATAGTATGCTTCGTCCTCGGAGAAGACGCTCCAGAAGTGCTTTGTCTGGGCGACCGTACAGTATGCACACTCGACGAGGAAGAATTCCACCCTTCATTACCATCAGGCCCAAGACGGTAGCCGTTGGGTGTTGTGTGTGCTTGCTGAGGGACGCTGGGTCTGGAGAAAGACTTTGGTGGAGTCGTCGAGGGAGATGCCGATGACAATGTAGAAGATGAAGATGCGAAGGAACGGTCCTGGCTGGTGTAGCTATCCGGATTGGGGGTACTGTAGGCATGGCATGGTTGCAGTGCCGGATGTTCTTCATGATTGACAGTGGCGGATAGTGAGCGTCTCCATGCGGCTTTTGAGCTCGACTTATCAGCGGGGACGATAGTGTCCTGATGAAGTGTCAATGGATGTTTCGATGTGATGAGTGAGTCTGCGTACCTTGCTACCATGCCGCGATGGGACGCCGTCGTCGCATCGCGATGTTGTAGCCATTGCGATGCACGGCGGTCAATGAAGCGATGAATGAAAAGAAAAGAGACACTCAGTCCATTGAAATGAACTGCAAATGTAGATGAGAAGAGATCAGGCAGCTGAGAGACCAAAAGGCAAGAGGTTCGGGAAATGAAGGAGATGTATCAAGTCGGCTTCTGGCCAATGCGTACTGGCATTACACGTCGACGAGCACCAGACCGATTCGCTATCAGACCCCTCACGATACACACAATCATGTTCTCATCAGCAGTCGACATCACTCATGTGTGTGGTGCATGTTGTGGATCGCGACCCTGGATCGCTCAACAACCACTGGATGTGCGACCCCTCATGCTGATCCACCCCAACACAGCTGAGCTACCACATTCGATGAAGTGAAATGCTTCGCGACGTTGTTTGTTGATTCGTAGTTGGTATTTGAACGCGCGGGCGGCCACGACGACGGTCGCTTCGAGAACTGCAATTGTGCCATATCCAGCCTCAGTTATCGTCATTCAGTGCTTTGGCATCTTCTACCGCCGCTCTAGCAATCTTCTTCAGCAGAGACTTGAAGTCCGCCTCCCTGAACTTTTCCCAACGATCCAAACCCTCGCTCGCATCGATTGATAACGTCTCGTACCCCTGCTTGATGACGGCGCTGACTTCTTGCGGGCTAAGATGCTTGGACCGCGCCTTTCCATTGCTCTCCAGCAGGGATTGGTAATGCGAAGACACATTGATGAGCGTCTGCATGGAGTCTGATTGGCCTGATAAGCCGAATGTGTCCCGGAACTTGATCAGTGTGTCGCCGCTTTCCACGAGCTTGTAGAACAAGTCGTCATACGACGCAGGGTCGGGCAGGAAGTTCTCTCCGCTAGACAGTGCAAAGGCCAGCAGGTTGACAAGTATGTTGATCATGCCGTTCGATCTGTAGTTGGACTTGATGTCGCTTTCGTAGGTGGTGAGGAAGCGGACGAAGGAGAGCAGGGTCCGCCACAACTCCGACCAATGGTATGTGATGCGCGTCTTCGTTCGACTGAGGTGCGAAAGGAGACGTAATAGAACGCCGAGGCAGAGGCTGGGAGTGGGTTAGCCAGACATATGCCATACCGGTACTGATACTCACATGTAAAAGTCGACATCCAACCGCCTCCGCAGGTTATGGCTGATGGCGTCAGACATCATGTCCAGAATGACAGCTGCAGGGACACGATCACCCCTCACTGCCGGCAGGTAGGGCTGTCTCTGACGGCACAAGCGCACCGAAAGCTTGGACTCGTCACTGCATAGGCGTTTGGCGAGCTCTCGGTCTTCGACAAGTATTTGCAACACGAAGAGGCTGAGGTATGTGTATAGTGCGGCCCTGGTAGACCGATGCGCATGTTGGAACATGTAGGACGTCAAGGAAAGGTATGCGCTGAGTGGCGAGGGCTCGCTCTTGTCCGCTGGGGCTGACTTGACTAGGTTGAAGCAGAAGACTTTGTTGGCGTTGGCGAAGTCGTACGTGGAGAGAAGTACGCCAATCTCAGGCCCTGGTCTTATAAATGTTAGCCATGAGCAGTGACTGCGACCATGAGTGCTTACAATGCAGCGAAGAGCGACTTTGCTTCATCCGGAGCCGGCACAGGTGTCGTTGGCCGGGAACTGGGAGCAAGAGCACCCAGGCCAATATAACTCAACGTCGAGCCCAGCGACCAGCCCTCTGGCATGTCGTCCTGTACAGCTACATAGGCGTCCCGCAGCTTTGTACATGTATTCCCAAAACAAGCGACCATGTCCTGTATGATAGCATCGTTGACAAAGTCGTCTAGCCGCAGTCTATACGGGTTCTGAAACTCGAATTTGTTGTAATTGGTGAGGAGACCGAGAAGGTAAAGCGCGGGGAGAACTTCGGTGCTGTCGTCGCAGTCCTGGATATACTTCATGAGCGAGGGAAAAAGATCGCGATGAGTAAAGTACGACGGAAGCGCAGTCTGAAACCCCGCAGCCGTTATCGAAAGAGCCGCTCTCACAGCCCTCAAACGCAAAGGAACTGCTCTTGGTCAGCCCATCCCTCTATACCATCAACCCTATACATACTATCCCTCCCCCCCCGTATCGCCGTATCCAGCGTCGCAACAAAGTCCGTCATAACAGCATCCGCATCATTCAGCCCCGTAAGAACAGCTATGATATCGGCGCTAGGATTCGTGTACTTCTTGGTAAGAGCGGCATCGAGGAAGACTGTCAAGGTCTAAGCGGTAAGCGCATGGAGAAGGAGAAGGTGTGTGTGCGTGGGTGGGTGGCATGGGTACCTCGAGGGCGATTTCGTCGGCGGGCGCGCTGGCTTGCTTGACGCGGAGGATGGCCTGGCTGAAGAGTGCCTGCGAATGCGCTTGCTGGTGCAGCATCTCGTCCGGCGTTACCGAACTGAGTATGCGCTGAAGGCCGGTGGGGTCGGGGCGGTGGAGGAAGAATTCTTGCCAGAAGCCGGCGGATAGCTCGATTTCTTCGTCGTCTTCCTGGGGATGGTTAGCATGTGGCTGGCGCAACGTGGGTGGGGAGGATCGCACTTTGAAGAGGGTTTCGTAGAGGGAGATTATTTTGGGTTGGAAGATTTCCGGTCGCGTGTCCTGCGTCAGCGGTGACGGCTCCATGGTTGTGCGTGCGAGGGACTTTGGGGAATTTATCGTGGGTGATGCAGGGCGCCAGATGGTGGCAGTCGCAGGCGCGTCGCGCAGCATGGGGAACTAGCGGGCCGGGTGGGCGATCAGACGCCGACAGCCCCACCATTCACACGTGTGAAGGGAGGCATGTCGTGTGAGAATGTGACTAGACAATATCCCCTCGAATTATTCTTATTATTGTGACCCGTCAATACAATCCTAAAGGAAGGCGCAACCAAACTCCCGGTACCCCGCGTCCCTCCAGCCCTCCAACCCCCCAACCACGATGCCACCCCCCCTCCTAGTCGGCATCTCAGGCCCCTCCTCCTCGGGCAAAACAACCCTCTCCCGTCTCCTCCACGACATCTTCCCCCCCTCCAAACTCTCCATCCTACATCTCGACGACTTCTACCTCACCGACGCCGAGATCCCCGTCAAGAACTCTGTCCAAGACTGGGATTGCATAGAGTCGCTCAACCTACCTGCGCTCAAACAAGCACTGCAGCACATCAAACAACATGGTAACAGTCCAGAATGGCTGGTCAGCCAGGAAGATCAGAACAGTGTTGGCGACCATGGTGTACCTGAGGCTGAGATCAGGAGGTTGAAAGATGAGGTTGAGGTGTGGTTGAAGAGTAGTAAGCCGGAGTGGGAAGAGCGACGGATATGTATTGTTGATGGGTTTTTGCTGTTTTCGCAGGATATGAAGGATATCCGTGAGATTTTCGATGTTAGACTCTTTTTACGGACGAGCTATGAGACTGCGAAGCGGAGGCGGGAGGCGAGGAGTGGATATGTGACGCTCGAGGGCTTCTGGCAAGATCCGCCGGGCTATGTAGATGATATTGTGTGGCCGAACTATGTGAAAGACCATAAGTTCCTGTTCAAGAATGGGGATGTGGATGGAGAGTTGGATGAGAAGGTTTGCGAGAGCGTTGGCATATACGGCATGCCGAGAGAAGCGGAGGGCGATATGACGAGGTGTTTGCATTGGGCTGCTGGGTTACTGGAGGACGTCATCAAGAAGACATGAGTACTTTTCGAGTCTGTATTATTATACTTGTATCCATGTCACTTTGGAGCTTGACAACTTAAAAACTGCATACCCCGATCCCATACACAGTTGTTACTACTCAAGAACGCCTATGCGCCATTAGACAATGCCCTAACCCACCAGCCATGCAGAAGTGATGATACACAAATGACAAAGCGAAACGGCCGACTGATCAAATTTTCAAGTCACCGCCTTCCTAGGTGCTGGACTTGACCTTGTCGATGTAGGCCTGTCCGGGGCTCTCATAGGTAGGCACAAAGAAGGTGTTGATCTGAGCTTCCTTGGAGAGCCACGTTGTCATCTGGCTAAGCTCCTCACGCAATCGCGTAACAGCCTGGTGGTCCATGTTGGTCTGCGCAATGAGTTCGGGCATGGTGACTGTGAAAGCCTTGTTAGCAATATTCACACCCAACTACTCATATATGCATACCCAGAAGACGCAGAAGATGCTCGCCGCCATAGATGTCAGCCAGCGGCTTTGCCGCAAGATCATCCGTCGGAGAATTGATGCGCGTCCAGATGTCATAGAACTGCTCGCGCTCAAATCGGTACAAGAGAAGACGTCCGACGCTCTTATTGAAGTACTCCTTCAGTCCAGCTATGACTTCCTCGAGAATGTCCTGCTCGATGCTGGTGCGGTTGCTGTTGTCTTTGACATGCTTCATGTACTCGTCCAGTATGACGCCTGCAGGGTAAGCTGAAGGCAGCTGAACGAGTTGCAGGTTCTTAGTGATGTTCTCCCAGTCATCAACTAGGAGGCTCTTTAGCCTATCTGGCATGTAGATCCTGACAGCCAGTTTATTCTGGAATGCTTCTTCCTAAGGGGAGTTAGAGGGCGCGCTGGAAAGCGTGGGGCGAAATGCTGGAATACACACCTTTTCCAAGTCATTATCCCGCACCCTCTTCTGACCACGCGGTGCAGCAGTGACGGAGGTTTGACGCTCTTCGCTACCGCGCGCCGAACCTTGAGCCTTCTTTTTCGCAGGTGCGGGCTGAGCTCTCGCGGCACGCTGGGCCGCCAGCATCTCGTGCCTGAGGTTATTGGCCAACTCTCGGTTCTCGGGAGACAGCTTGCGAAGCCGGTCCTCAGGAACCCAGTCGTCCCAGCTGCGATGCGTTAGCTTGCGATCTCAAAAGCAAGCCGCGGCTTTTTGAGTTTTGAGGGGCCGATTTGAAATGATGTGCCGCTGCGAATGTGTAGTAAGGGTGTAGTACGTGGGCACGAGTGAAGTGTATGCAGAGGCAAACGTGACTTCCGCAGTGGGAGACGGAATGACAAGCAGGCGGGCGCAGACTCGAACGGATAGAAGATACGTACGTGTTCTTCCAGCCCTTGTAGTGGACTCTGTATTCGAAGCCATTCTTCTTGTCTTCTTCTACAGGCCTGACTTCGAGCACCTTGGCCTCGTATAGCAACTCGTGGTGGAAACAAAAGACCTTTTCATCTTTCTTGAAGGAAGGCTCTGGCGCAGCTGCGGGCGCCATGATTGCGATGGAATGTGATGAAACTGATGTCGATGGGTTTGGTAGTCAGGAAGGAAGCGGTAAGGGTGCGAGAGATTGCACGTCCACGTAGCGCGTCTTCGTGCCAGCCTTAGTGTTCAACAATAAGAACGATACTTTGCGCCGCAAGATTGGAGTGATGGTTGCCTGAATACAGAGAACTGTCGACAAGCTTGGTGAAAGACGGTTCAGTCGACGTTTGCTTGGAGTCGTCCAGGCACGTCTCACGGGAGTTTTCTGGGCACGGGCCACAACGCGTCGTCGCGCGTTCCGATGGCCCTCCTTCATTGGCGCATCCACGACCAACACTGCCGTATCAATCATATGCGTGGACACCATCCAGTCTAAAACCTCCCTCCACCGCTCTAATCATGCCGTCGCAAGAGGCCAAGATCCTCGGTGACTTCCTCCTCGCACCTGCTCCCTTGCGCGACTTCACCACCCTACGCGACTTCACCGACATCTTCCCCCGCGCCCACCGCTCCAACCCCGCTGTACAGGAAATCTATCGCGAGCTTCAGCACATACGCGATAGGGATATCGAGCTGATTCGCCAGGACATTATCGATGAGGTCAAACGGTCCAAGCAGCTGAGGCGGGAGTACGCTCGGGAAAGACGCCACGTAGACGATGCAACCGTCGCCGGACTGGACCCGATTGCGCTTCAAATGGAGCAGGAGGTACCCAACATATGGGAAGAATGCCAAGATTTGCGCTGACAATCACCAGCTCTCGGACCAAAGTCGCAAGAAACCGCACACGCTACAGACGGTCCACTCCGACATGGAAGAAGCATGCCAAACCCTCGAGGCCCAGATCGCAGAGATAGAGCAAGAGAATAAACGGGCTTTGGCTGAGGTCAAAGACGTTGTTGGCGCCCTCAGTGAGCTGCGACATGGCCGCTTCGCACCGTCGTCCAGCGGAGAAAACATTGGAGAAGAAGTCATGGCCACGCTCAAGCAACTTGAAGCTGTGTGCGATAAACCGGCTGGATGAGAATTGCGAATATCCGAGCATCGTCTTGACATATACAACGTACGAACATGCGGAGCATGCTAGCGGTCGAAAGGTTCAGTCTTCGACTTGGATCACACACTGCCTGAGCTGGTGAAATTGCGCATTACCGCCCAAGGCTATCGACCGCAAAACGAGGTTACGCTTGCGCAGTTTTTATGCCCGTCAGGGAAGTAGTATGTCTACAGAGACGTTTGTGCGATCCCGCACTACGCCGAGCAGTAGACGCCACTCTTCAACCGTTGACAGGAACAACACCAGCACTAGGACAAGGGATCCAGATCATCCCCGTAGATTTGGATCAAAGGATATCCTGCGACGTATCGCAGCATGTCGCAGTGCTTCCTGTCCACGCCCGAATCATTACCAAGGCTATGTATCTAGGATAAAGTGAGCGCACAACGTAGCTGCCACTCCCATCCGCCGGACTTGCGCACGACGACTCTGATACATGGTTTCATCCGATCCTCATCGCGGCAAATATCATACCATAACATCTTGCCAATACCCGATGCGACGCTTGCTGTGCTCATTCTCCGGTGCATCAACCACGCGTCTGTATCCCCGTTAGCCAGGACCATCACGAGCACAAGACAGCGTGACAAACCCAGTACGAACTCCAGAAACCACACCCTGTCAACTTCCATCATCCCGCCGTCCAGGTTAGCAACCCCGCGTATACTGCCTGCAAGCACGCCGTGATTGGCTGCATGCACCACCGCAATTAATCTATCCATATGAACATTGTCAATCCCGCAAGTATCAACATCTAGTCCGCCTTTACAGAGATCTGTCTATAGCAAAACTTCTACACGTGTTCAGATCAAGATGATGGACTTATACCGCGTCGCAATGCAATTCCTTTCCGTTGTCTTGTCGTCCATGCCATATTCGCAAAGATGCTCCTCCCATCCTTCCTGACACTATCACTATCCCTCATCACCTACTCTCCCCTCGCCTCCGCCTCCGCCTCCTCCTCCCTCAGAATCACCTCCTCCAACCACTCCTTCGGCGGTGTAAACTACCCCCAACTCCAATTCCTCACCCCCACCCACCGCGACGCCACAATCCGCGAAATCATCAAAAGCGGCGCCCGCGTAATCCGGCTCTTCATCCGCCCAGATGCCCAACACCCAGATCCCGAAGGCGAGATAGGTGGCTTCGACAAGTCGCTGCTCGACCAATTCGACGACACACTAGCAGCCATCCACCATTTGTCGAAAGGCCAGATGAAAGTCATCATCGCACCGCACGACGCACATGCGCTCCGGGGTACAAATGATGTGTCGTGTGACGCCTACTGCCAGAAACTCGATGGTGCGTTTCTAGACTTTTATAGTAATGAAGAATATCGCGACTTGTATAAACAGCGCCTAGAAGTCTTCTTCACACACTACCCCTCCAAGAACTTTGACGGACGGCCCTGGAGCACGCTCTCCGAAGTCATCCTAGGTGTAGATCTGCAAAACCAGCCTTTCTCCGGTATCTCCCCTATCCCCTCCGGCGAATCCTGGCTCTGCGACATCGCCTCCTATCTAAAATACAGCATCAACCTCGACGCATCCAACATCGCCGTCATCAGCGGCGGCGTCTCAGGCGCCCAGTCCATTTCCGGGACTGAGAATTTTCCGGATAGCGTGTTTGACTGCGGGGCTATTGATGTGATTGGCATCCATGGGTATTTCGATAAGAGGACTGATAGAACGGCGGGGACGGCGTGGGCGGATTTGTTTCTACCGGGTAATACGTTGATGGGGAGGGCGGAGGGGAGGAAGAAGGGGGAGGGGAAACTGTTGTTGGTGGAGGAGTGGGGGTATGTGCATAGTGAGGTGTTTGGGTTGTTTTATAAGAGGGAGGCGGTTTGGGATGGGGGGAATGTGCTGAATTATAGGGGGATTCCTTGGGTATGTCTTGGTCTGTTTCCTCTCTTCCTGCCTTCCTTATTGTTTGTGGGACTAAAGACGTGGTTTACTAACGACAAGACTAGCTATACTCCCACCTAACCCCCCTCTCCGAAGGCAAATCCTCCCGCATAAACCCCCTCCACCCCACCTACACAACCTGGCCCGCCCTCGCCTCCATCCTAAAAGCCTCTTTCACAACGCGTAGCCCCTTCTCCTGGTCCAAATACCTCCACCCACCCAGGACCATCATCGCCCCCTCCGCCGACGAAACCACAGAAGCATACCTCCGCTCCATGCTCACCGGCTCCCCCTCTACAAAAGAATGGAAACTGAAACCGGCGGGCCTGTCTAACGTCACGAGTGTGCGGTTGAACCCGTATATCATCGAACAAAGCGAGTGTACATTCGGCTGCGTGGGGCATTTATGCGACGCAGCAGATGGCTGTGCACCGGATCTACTTTGTAAGAATAGTGTATGCCAAACCAACCCCTCCTCGCAGCCAGGGAAAGTGGGAGACAGATGCAACAGCAAGGCCGTCTGTCAGAGCCATTTACGGTGTGTGGAGGGGGAGTGTGCGGCTTGTGTTGCACGGATGACTATCCAGCCGGAAGATAAGAAGAAGAAGAGGAAGAGGACGATACCGGGAGACAGCGGGATGCTGCAAGAAGAGGAGGAGGAGTTTAGGAGGAGGAAGGTGAAGCCGAATGATCCAAAAGGGATGTGTTATACGGATTCCCTGCCTCACCTCTTCGCCATCGCATCCCTTGCCAGCTCCCCCTCTTCCCCTTCCCCTTCCCCTTCCCCACCACCAAACCCACCGATATGTCTCTCCCCCTCCCCTTATCCTCCTAAATACAACCCCTGCACAACACCCACCCACTGCTCCTCTCACGAATATTGTTCCTGGGGCCTCTGCACACCGTGCTCCCTCAGCGACTCTTGTCTTGGCAGTCCCTGCCGCAGCAACAACGCGTGTAAAACGGGTTTCTGTAACGATTACGGGAGATGTGATTATGCTACGCAGAAGAGGAAGAAGGTCACGGGGCCGGGGGGCGCAAGGGGAAAAGTACATGGGAGGGTAGCGGGGGTGCCGAGGGGGTTTGAGAGGGGGCCTGCGAGGGTGAGAGATGAGGCGTTGAGGGTTGTGGTTCCGGAGGAGGGGGTGGCTGCTACTGCTACCGCTGCGGCGTAAAGTCATCATCACATCAACTATGTAAGCGTGGTATAAGAGCGTGTACTTGCAAGGCACGGGCAAAAGACCAGTCCATCTGAATATAGATATTTCCTCAATCTCGAACAAAAATAAATTCCTCAGCGCTTGAATATTTACAAGAAGATTATTTTCATACTAGTTAGTGTGTTGGGGTATCGTATCGAATGGCCTCCCTCCCTCCCTCCCTCCCTTCCTCCCTTTCCCAAAACTCCTTTTTGTTGTTGGTAATCTGTAGCACATGTACAATCATGGGATCGCGGCGTCATGACCTCGTAGAACGCATGCGCGTGAGTGTGATTCTACGCTGAGATCGGGGTCGTGCCTCCGGGTGGTCGTCGTTTGGTGTACCGTGATCGAACGCCTGTGGCATCGTAGTCGACTCCTCACGCCAGATCGTGACAAAGCGTATAGCGGTAGCAGGTAACTGTCGGCTCCACTGCAGTGGCAATCCGGCAGATCACCCCATCGAAACCCGATACTTGTCATTCTCCTCAATCAGCTTCTCCAAGAACGCCGCCGCCTCAACAAGAACCTGACTCTTACTCAGCCCGCCACCTCTTACAGCAGGCACAACCTCATTCAAATCCTTGTACCCCTGCTTGATCAAATCCCTCCGCTTCTGCTCCGACAAGATATGATTATTCCGCTTCTGCTCCTCAGTGAGATTCTCGCGATGTGCCTTCTGAGCCGCAGTGGACGCCCGCTTCTTCTTCGTACTGTCCTCCACCGTAGACGCTTTCCGAGCCTTGGCATTGCGCGCGGCTTTCTTGGGTGTGTCTTTGCTATATCGCACCTGGCTCTTTTTCCGCTTCTTCGCTGGCCGGTCTTCGTCTTCGTCGTCGGATTCGGCGTCTTCGGACTGCTCGTCGGAGTCTCGTGGCCCGCGGGTGTAGGTGGTAGGGGTACTTGGGCCTTGTATGCCGGCTACGGCTCGTAGGATGTGGTGTGAAGTTTCTTCAATGTCTTGTATTGAGGCCCTAGCTGCGCTCTCTGCGTCTGGATGACCGTTGGGTATTGAGTAACCGGATGGGCTGTTGAAAGAGTTGTCCGTGCCGAAAGTATACGACCTCTTCAGGTCGAGCTTCTGGAGCGGTGGGCCAAATTCGGAGTGGTGTTGTTGTGGCGCCTGGCTCGCTGCCCATTGTGAGGCATACTGGGCGTCGGTGGCTTGGGCGTTGTGGTTCGGTACTAATGATCCCAAGCGTTCGTGTATAAGGCCATGTTGGGGCATTGTCATGGGCAGCGTGTTGAGATTCAGATCGGGTGCCCTACTCGCATCGAAGCCGTTGGAGGCGGTAGATAGTTCATGGAAGCTGTGCGAGCGGCCGTTCGTGTATGAAGGCTGGGCCTGGTTGAAGAGAGCCGTGGCTGCCTGGAGCTCATCCTGGGTATTGCCTAGGAAATCTGTGTGGAGCGACGAAGGGTATTGCTGGTCTTGGTGGAAGTTGTTCTGCAGACGGGCCTGGTCTGGTATAGTGCTGGTCACGCGGTGGACGGTGGGCGGGGCTATGAAGTCTTCCCAGTTGTTGTAGTCGTGGGCGCTCGCCTTGGTGTCGAGGGCGGGTGGCAGGGCTTGCGAGTCGACGAGGTCAAAGGGATTGGTCGAGGAGAAGAAGTTGTCGAGCTGCTGGTTCTCCATGTCGCTGAGGATGGACTGGCCATTGTGGTCGTAGGTGGCGGGCGGGCCGTCGAAGAAGTCGTTGGTGAAGGTGTCTGCTCTGCGTCAGTGTGTAGTCTCTGCGCCGTGGTCGGCAAGCGTACAGCCAAACGGCGGCGGGTCCTTGTCGTTCATGGCGGGTCGTGGGAGGCGCCTGGCCGTAGCACCCGCGAGCCCCGCGAACGACTGATGCGACAACGTCTCCAGCTTGGTGGTGGGTGAGGCGGAGGGATAGACTACTGTCTACTCTCTGATGCCCTACCCGCTCGACCGGGCTAGACGAGACGCTGGGCTAGGCCGTCGACAAGTCTTCACAGTGCTTGTGCGTGTGGAGGCGTCGAGACTGGCGTGGTTGGGAGGTGTTGAGAGAGTGCGCGCGATATGACGTGCGGAACGAGCATTCGCAACGGCGCTGGCTGCGCTGCCGGGATGGGGCGTCGGACAAGACAGTGCCGGTGAGCAGGCGCATCCCCAGCGGGCGGCGACAGTGAATGCGCGTGATATACTAGACAGTGAGAGACTCGGGTGTTGGATTGGATGTCAAGAATGCGTCTGGTTGCGCGTGAGAAGTTGGACCGCCATCACATGTGAAAGATGTCTTGCGCCCACCTGCTGAGCCCACTAGCGCCCACCACCTCGCTTGCTCCTTCCCTGCTCCCGGCCGCCAAGCTCTCCGAACCCTCAAAGGATGACATGCATCCACCTCACATCGACCTGGTTACTGTCATCACAGCATCGCTCAGGCACAGGAACTAGCTCCAACTATCCCCATGCCCTTCGTTGGCGTCCTACACACATCAACGCCTCTCCTTCTGTCCACCACCTCAATCCTGCTCGGACAAACCTTCTCACCGCAACGAGCCGTCTCGCCGGGATCCGAGTGCGCCTAGAGATCAAGAAGGGAATCTCCTCCGCCATTTTCTTCAATGGCGCGCAACCGTGTCCCAGCACTCTTCTGCGGTCCGAAAACTGCAGTGGCGGCACACGACTGTCTTTTCGTTGGCCGACCCTACCGTAGCTCCCGTCCGATCACCTCTAGTTTGCGCATCCCAGGGGTCAATCTGGGGAAACGATGACTGTTGCTACGCTTTATTCCCTCTCATCGAGCATCTAAACTTGTCGACCATTCCATCCCCGGTTTGTTCCGCGACTGCTCCTCATTTCATTACACTGTAGCCACTGTGTCGGTGCCTGCCTCGGCTGCCCACCAGCGATCTACAATGCTTGTGTTGAGCCCGAACCTCGTACGACACTACGATTTGATAAATCTCCAAGTACTAGCCATTCCCCATACTTTGTTCTTCGCATTCGCTACTGCTTCCTCTTTCCGGAGCACTATGGTCATGTCGACATGCTATTTCCTTCCGTAGCAGGACCCCGCGTACTTCTTGCGACAGCAGTTCCAGTCCAACATCCAATATTGTCACCACTTTCGATGTTATACTAGCCACTCACATTTACTCTAGTATTGACGTCTGTTCGAGCATGCGACCGGTCAGTATGGTAATACTACACGTCATGCGAGATACACTTGCATCGCCCCGACATTCCCACCGAACAAATCAAATCTTCAAAGAGACAACATCCATCAAACAACTCTTACATATAACAGCCCTACAACCATCTGCATCAATGCCTTCCCTTGCGTATCTCGACACATATCGTTGCTGTGCCATGTAAGCTGGAATGCATGGACAAACCATCTACACAAACCCCATCTAACCCAATCGGGAAAGGGCGCAAATTTACCAGTAATCTACCAAGCCAACACCAAGATACTCAGCCATACTCCAAGATACTTGCGCAAAAGTAAATTTGGGAACAAGACCGAGTCAACCGAGATGCGTCGTGTTCATCTGTCTTCAGCGCCCCTTTCATCAAGTATCATGCCGCAGCATAAAACCGCACTGAAATCAGAATCCCCATTTACCCTCTTTGTGATCTTCAACTTTTCTTATTCGAATTCAGTCGCTATGGATCTCTTGAGCTTAATAATCGTTATTCTCATACTTTTCACCATGCTACTCTGCGTTCTCTGGAGTCCAGCACCCCTACAGCCATCACCGACACAGCCGATGCCTCCGTCCTCAGCATCTCAGAAACAAAAACAACCACCCGAGAGCATGGTCTAAACAACACATTCACGTTCTACCAAGACCCCATCTACCATATCATCACCGAGCAAGCGAGATCACAAACACCGCGCGGCCCATAAGACACAACCCCAGTCTAACGTCCATGGAATCCTACGTTAAGCCCCTTCGGGTCAAAGGCGCGAGTACTCCATACAGTACGTACGACGCAAAATCTCAATACTGAGTCTCTCGCGCGATGGACCCATTACAGTCGACGTATGACAAGAAACACTCGAGTCCTGAGATACTCAATTCATATCGAGCCCATTTCGATACGGTTCATGCCGCGAGCAAATCGGAGCATATAACAGTATCAGATCCGCTCCATCTTCTCGCTACATCCAAAACCATCCGTTCCCATACTCGAACCACATCATGAATCCCCCCACCGTCATCCTCATCACTATCCTAGTTCTATTCACTTTAGCGCTTTGCCTCCTCTGGAAACCACCACTACGACCGCTATCACCGCTACAAACGATCTCGATACACGGCCCACAGGACAGCAGTGTCGCAAAGACCAAGTTTCCGGCTATGAGGTGCTACGACAATGATGCGACAAACTAGCTACGACAAACTCTCTGGGTCCCTCGCGTGCTCGCAGAGTAAACCGCGTCTAGAGGATGCTTAAACAACTCGAAATATCAATGTACCTCCCCGACCAGGACAATACGTGGACGATGGATGCTGCCAACCCTCCTCCTCCGAAACCTCCAACACATGACTCTGTCAACGGAGCTAGAACGATAAGATCTTTACAATCGTCGCCGCGATGACAAGGGGTTGGGTGTGGAGTGAGGGCAGGAAGATGGCGACTCAACTGGAGATGGGGATGGATGGAGAAATCGAGAAGGCGAGGAAGGTGTCTGTAATTTGCAGAGATGAAATGGTTCGATCAGATAGGAGGGGAGAAAGATGGATGGGCGTTGGGTTATAAGCAGTTGTTATATTGGAAGGTGGTGAGGAGGGAAGTCGTTAAACCCTTGATAACAAACAGCAACCTCTTTGTCGCTATCTCTCTCACATAAAACACCATCCATCATTATCTACTTTCTCCTCTCCTATCTACACCCTCAGCCTCCTCCACTCCACCCAACCATCTCGCCCCCCACAGCCCCCTCACAATCTTCTCATAGTGCGGATGACACCGCGTATAATCGCTCCAGCTCTCGGTCACCAGCAGTGCCGAGACGATACGAGGTGTTATACACGTTGTCATTCTCACTATGAGAAGACTGTGCGGGGGGGGTGGGGGGAAGGTAAGTTGGGCTCTGCGCTGGCTTGCTGTCCTTGTTACCTGTTTAAGGACTTCTTCTTCTTCTTCTTGTATACCTATATCTATATCTACCCTCCCGCTTAAACCCCCTACACCAAAACGTCTAGAAGAAACGCAGTGGCAGTCTTCTACTATGCGGTAAACAACGCGTGTTGTACTAGTCATACACAGTGTCTACTGCATAGTAGAACACCGCAACTGCGTTTCTTCTAGATGTCTTGATATGAGGGGTTTGAAGGAAAGGTGGAGGTGAAGAGGCCCGTTTGCTGTTCTTGTCCTGAGAGTATGTATTGCGACGGGGGAAATGGATAGAGAGGTTCCGGACACAGCCAGTCGAGTCTGTTAAGCAGGCAATTTGTGTCTTGCCATTGCTTTTATGCTCCAGACGAATGTTCTTGTCATCAAATGCAGCATGCAGCGCGTGGTGTCGTTCCATCGTCTTGTTACCAGAGGGTTTGTAACGAGACGATCAAACGTCTCCACGCGCTGCTTGCCATATTTGAGAAGAGGTGCGAAGTGTTTGATACGGTGGTGAAGGTGAATAGGCCCCGCGCCGGGCTTGCTGTTCTTGATATATGCGTTGGGGGTTCCAAGGTAGGTAAGTAAGTAGGTAGATAGGTAGGTAGGTAGCATAACCGATCGCAGGCCGATGCCCCGGCCACGGTAGAAGTCATCGGGAAAACTCTTGTCTCTCGTGACGGGCCCTCTCCTGAGAGCCTGAGCTGGTGCTGTATCATTGCTGACGCGGAATGAATTTCAGCGTCGCCAACGATACAGCACCAGCCGAGGTTCTTAGAAGAGGGCCCGACGATGGCATGTGCTCTGCGCGGGCAGGCTTGCATGTTGTAATGCACCAAGCATGTGTTGTCCGCGCTGGGTGGCAGGGTGTTTGATGACCGCCGTAGGATCGGAGGCGATGCGACCTATATCTTATGGGGCTTGGAGGCGTTATGGCGTGGCGATGTCCTTCTTCTTCCTCGGTAGTTGTAACTGGGACAATCGACAGGCCTCGGGGAAATGTTCCCGTAACTGATGTCGACATGCTCGTTAAAAACCAGGTATTCCGTTTCGCAAACCTCCTGATCTTTCATCCGAACGGCGCCAGTAGAAGCGTAGCTCCAACCCCCAACGTAACAACCATAATCCCCACTCCTCTAGCATTCACCACCGCACCCTTCGAAGGCAACGGCGCACCCTTGAGTTCCATATCCGTCGGCCTCGCCACCACATCCACAGCATCGAAATACGCATACTTGACCCTCTCGCCATCCTGCAGATTCTCATTCGTAAGCACACTCGCCTCATTCGGAAAATCCATAATCGGAACCGCAGGATAGAATCCTTTGTTCTGGATGATATACTGCGCCAGCGCATACAACGCATAGTTCTCCGCGTTGTTCGCCGCATCATATGACATTTGCGTGGAGAGGACGGCGAGGAGTTTCGAGCGCGTGGCGCCGTATGCGTATTTGAGAGTTTGGAAGTCGGTGGGCGTTTCGGGTTGTTCGTTGAGGACGCCGGCGAGGACAGAGGTGTTCATTGCGCCTTCAGAGACGGAGATGAGCCATTCGGATGTGGAGTTTGGGGGTGCGGGCATGGGGCGTTGGACAACGGCTGTGCCGATGGAGGCGAAGTGCATCACCATTCGTGCCCAGAGGGAGGCGCGGTTGTAGTATTCCATCAGCCGGTCTTTTTCCATTTGGTTGTCGGCTTTCTTATTAATACGATTATTGAGGGAGTCCATGCGGAAGTAGTCGGAGCAAAAGACGATGTGCGGTTCGTTGCCGATGTTGTAGGCGGCGTGGTCGCCTTCGCGCTTGTTGCCTTTGTCGCAGAGGTCCATGGGGTCGTCGCAGCGAATGTGGATGTCAGAGTTTACGGCGCCGGTTCCTCCTTCCAGGACGCCGAAGTTGGCGGCGCGTTGCAGGTTCGTGGCTATCATGTCGGTGTAGTTGGCGTTTATCGAGGGGCCGAAGAACTCTCGTGCGGGTTGGGATGTGAGGTCGAAGGGCGTGGCGGCGGCGAAGAGGATCGTCATCTCGGAGAAGCCATCGCGGATGTCTTCGATCTCGGAGAAGTCGCAACCCTCGCCACCGGTGAGAGCTGTCGCGTAGGTCGGCCTGCCCGCGCCTTTGTCGTCGCCGATAACGCCATCGGGGGCTGCGTATGCGCGTGCTATGAGGCCAGCGAGGAGTACGGGAGGGAGGTGGAAGAGCGAACGGAGCGTCAGCATGTCGACGAAGCTGCCGGTGACAGCTCGGTCGATCGAAATGTTAACGCGAGATGTTGGGAATTGCGGGCATGGAGGTTGTGCCGATCCTGTTCAAACACGAGGCAATGATGGACGGTTGCAGTGAACCGCGTTGGTCACGCGGGAACAGGGCGGAACGGGGAGGGCAGGCTTCAAGGATACCGTTAGCAGAGGGCATGAGGTTCGGATGGAAAAAGTAAAGCGCATGAAGGGGCGCCGTACCCGTGCAGCCATGCGAGGCTGATCCCCAGTTTTCTGACTCTCAGACGTGGTCAGACGCTTAGACGATACTCTGAGACGGTAGTCTTCGCATGCGGCGGAACTCTGATGTTGGCATTGATGTGGGAGTAACAATCATGTCGGTTCCCAGTCTTTCCCAGCGAGATATCTCATTTGAATCGCATCTTCATGAGCATCCATATCGTGGAATGCGCTCTTTGTGCAAGCGGGAGGTGGTGTCGCAAGTCGCTGGATGAGGCAAGTATCGGCTCGCATTCGAAACGCGAAGCTGGCGCCAAGACCACGCCGTCACCACTCCGCTATGCATCGTCAAAATATGAGACCAACGAGATACTACTGTTTGAACCGAGGTAGACAGCATCTGATTGCGACCACATCTCAACTAGAGTGTTAGCGGTTGCGCAACTCAGGGACTGTCGCGTCCAGGTACAAGACAACTAGAAGCTAGAGCCATGAGTCAATGTGCTCGGCACTATCCGCTTCATTCTGGTGTGTGGCATGCATAATAGACGATGACGAAGACATGCGATCCGTCGTCTCTTCTAGAGTTGATAGAGGATAGCTCTGTTTCGTTTGGCATAGGTACTCCCGCTGCATCTAGGACGAGATCTGTATTCGATATACTCATAGAGTGCACTCCCCACGGGGATGATCTCATCATCACATGCCCTGAACGGCACTCTATCAAAGTGCAGATGAACGTGCAGTAGCATGTACACATCGAGCCACCATGACCATTAGCCGCCCACGAGCAAGATACGGCACACCGACAGTTCGCCATACTGAGAGAACCCGTTCGGTGCCAAACAAGCGGTCGGCAGAAGCGTGGGGAGGGTGTTCGCTGGACGGGCACCGCCCCGCTTCTGTTGGCAGCCGTCCATATGCACCTTACCGCTCCAATCAATCCACCTCCTCAACGGCACAGCGGGTCGTCAAGTATCGGCGTGGCGCAACAGCGGATAGTCTGGCGAGTAGTTCATGCCTTGATGTATGAAGTGGTGCGTAAAGATGGTGGGCAGCGGGGTCATGTCCGGTATCTCGTCACCACAGCAGAGCCGCAAGTCTGCAAGTATTTGTGCTGCGCTTAGCTCCCCAGATAGACCCCTTCGCTTGAGATACAAGGACGCCATTTCAGAGTGACTGAACAAGTCAGTTCAAAGTCTTGACATTAAACGGATTAACCCCACAGACAGCGAGCGGGAGTCGACACGCTAAGCCCTACCCTTCCTGCTAGCATCGCCAACACTCCACCATGCCGGGCGAAGATACGACGCCCTCGCGACCACCCAGTGAGTTCTGATTCGCTTGCATGCAATGCCGTCGTTCGCAAGGCTGTCTTCAGCCTTCTCTCCAATGAATCTGCGTACGAGGCTGAGGCTGATCCCCCGTGCGCCACAGCAGCCCACCCCGCCAGTCCCACGGCGAGCATGTCGCTGGCCGCCGCCCTCAGACACGACAATAATAATCGCGTCTTGACCCGCCCGCTCGACGACTGGGTCCAACAGCCCGACGTTTCCGCGCGACTAGTCCTTTTCTCCGAGGAGTACCTGCAAGGGCTTCCTCAGACGGATACAGAGCATCTACTGCGTGCGACCGGGAGCACGATTAAGAGCGGTTCGTTATCGTCGATGGCTCCTGGGGCTCTCCTCCACCAGCACAACCCAACCCACAACCCCCCTTCCCTCCGCTCCTGCATCACCGACATCACCGACGCCACGCCCACCGAAACAAGCATAAGCACCGGCCTCGTCAGCCAACTCTCTGGCGTCCCGCTGCTCGAAGACAACAACGGCGTGTTGGAGATACCGCCCGCACACTTCCGCACCCCCGTCTACGAATGCGCCTTTTGGTTCTTGAACTGCAACTACGTCTCGCAGAACAAAGAAGAGTGGGAAACACACTGCCACGCACACTTCCGCGGCGAGGAACCACCGCTGACGGCCCAATGCCCGCTGTGCGACTGGGAAGTAACGTGTGATCAGGGGAGGCAGGCGTGGAAAATGCGTATGAACCATTTGGCGTACGAGCACACGATGCGGGGGCAGACATTGCGGACTTCGCGACCAGATTTCCGGTTGTTTGAATACTTGTGGCAGAGAAGGTTGATCGATAGTGAAGACCTGAAGGAGTTGAAGGGCGGGAATCATAACTTGACACACCCGCCTGGCAACTTCGTCGAGATGAATGGGAGTAGGCGCGAGAGAGATGGCAGGAGGCATCGGGCGCAGCATGCGAGGGTGCCGAGACCACCTGAACCGCGCCGGTACTGAGGGTGATGGGGGATGTTTGGTGGGCTTCACCCCATCTCTTGCCGTTAGTTCCCACTTCTCTCGTCTTTCTTTATCTTGCCAATCTCTCTTCTCTTCTCATACCTCTTCCTTTTCACTTGATATCTGTCCGCAGAATGGCATACCCAGGACACAAAAGCATAGCTCAGGCGTTTCAGAGTACAACCTCATCTTTCCCCTCCCTTCTCTATCTCTTTCTCTCGGGCGATTCGGAAGCAGCCGCGCAGGCACCAGAGCATCGAATGTATGCGAAGCCCGAAGACATACGTAGCTAGTTCCTTCTCCATGGCTGACGGCGCAATCCAACTATATACCCACCTCCCCCAACTCGCACCTTCCCCATTGCAATCCCCAATGCATCCGCCTCGAGTAGATCCCGCCCCCAACGACTGCTTTACTGAATGCGATTCGTCACATCCGCAGCAACTTGACCTCATACCGTCATCTTCAGCCGCACGAAAATGGCTCAGATCCAGAAGCGGAGGTCCGCCGTTGCGCGTCTGCCTAATTTCGCGTGTCGTGGTACTATGCGGACTAGTGCGGTTGCCGGATGGGGGAAGGGCTAGCCGTGGATGTTGGTACCTTTGAACGCACCTGGGCAAGAATTACGCACTGTATTTATGAGATAATGTGCTTCAAGAAGATCCGACGTTGTACTTTGGAATGTGAGCAAGGCTGGTAGAGTTGAGCGAGTACAACTTGTAGTGGCCAAGATGTTAGATATAACTATACATGTATCTTAGTATCGAGGTTTGAATCGAGACTAAGAGTGTAGGAAAGGGCGTGTGTAGATAAGTATAGATATAGAAGAAGAAATTACAAAACAATAGACAGAGTTTTCTGCACCAGCACATTCAACAAAGCAATAGACAGAGTTTTGCTTCCAAGTGCTTTATGTTGTGTTGTGTGTTAACGACTTGCTATCTTCCCTTACTAACCTTCTAATCTAACACTGCTATCTAACGCCTTGCTATCTATTCTTCTTGTTGTATAAGCGAGTACTTCTTCTTTGTAAACAACACTCTTTCCTTGCTTCCATTCATTTATTCATCCTATCTCTAGTCGCTACTATTCTGCCCTCCCGCACCTAACCTCCCTATTCTCGAAGGACACAACCGCCGCGGAATGACTCTGTATAGACTCGGAGGTGTGATCGAGCTTCGGGTGGATATCGAAGCTTGTTTGACCCATTTGATCTGATTCGTTGTCGATGTCTGGGTGGCTTGCAGCTGTCAGCCTTGCTTGCTTCTTCCCTTTGCAAACGCCAGATGAATGAATGACGATGATCGAGAACGCTGACGACGAGAATGAGGTACAGCAAAATACCAGTGGCGATTTCAGGTCGATCTGGGGCCTCTCGTACTTAATGCGCGGAGACGGAAGTCGATGCTTGAGTGAGTCGGCGCAATGTTAGGACGCGGTTGCAAGCCGTGGCGCTTCGCTAGCAGCAACGGCCGTAGTTGCGGCCCCCGATGACGTTGAAGCCACATCCGTCGCATTGCGACCCAGAACGCTGCCAACATCATGCCGATCATCCTTCGCACATCTCACATAAGGCCAACCACTACAGATATGGAGGCGCAACAAATGAAGTATATAGATAGCAGGCTGCGATGGATATCGTTTGGCATCTCGAGCCTACCAACACCTCTGCAACCCAATCACAACAGGTCGAACAAACTTTGGAACTCACTACTCTACAAGACACCTGAACAGATCTTCTCGACACAATGTCCAACATCAAGTTCAACCCCGCATCCGATATCCCCGACCAGTCTGGTCGAGTGTTTCTGATCACTGGTGGTATGTGGCGTCCTTTACGTCCGATCTGGCAGCCCACTAACCATTACAGGCACCACCGGTCTTGGAGCGTCATCCATATCTTTTCTCGCATCTCACAACCCTGCGCACATCTACTTCAGCGGTCGCAACAAAGCTCGCGCCAATGAACTCATCTCCAAGATCGCCATAGCCTCACCCTCCACCAAAGTTACCTTCATCGAGTGCGACCTCGCGAGTCTCGCATCCGTCCAATCTGCCGCCAAACAGTTCTTGTCATCGTCTGATCGCCTCGATGTTCTTATGTGCAACGCAGGTATCATGGCCGTACCCAACGACGTGAGCAAAGACGGCTACGAAATACAATTCGCAACGAACCACCTCGGCCACGCGCTACTCATGAAGCTGCTCTTACCTGTCATGCTAGAAACCGCATCGCAACCAAACGCCGACGTCCGCATCGTCAACCTCTCATCCGTAGCCTACAAACAAAACGTACCTTCCACTGGCATCGAGTTCTCAAAGCTCAAGACCAAAGGCGCAAACTACGGCTCCTTCTTCAGCTTCAACAAATGGGTCTGTTACGGCCAGTCCAAGCTAGCCAATCTGCTTTACGCTACTGAACTGGCTGCTCATCACCCGAGTATCACGTCTGTGGCGGTGCATCCTGGCTTTATCAAGACGGACCTTTTCGCGAGCACGAACTTTATGGATCGTCAGGTTGTGAATATTATCTCCGGCGGGAATTGGCTTGATACGGAACAGGGTGCGTATAACCAGACTTGGGCGGCTACTACCAAGAAGGAGAGCTTGGTCAATGGAGCTTATTATGAGCCGGTGGGTGTGAAGACTACGCCGAGTACGAAGCTGGGGCGGGATCGGGCGTTGGCGAAGGAGTTGTGGGAGTGGACTGAGAAGGAGTTGAAGGCGTGGGTGTGAGACCTGGAGATCTCGGTCAGCGTTTTGATTTGCGAGTCTTGAATAGATCGTATCCGTAGATATGCTTGTTGTACTTTGGTAATTTCTCGTACTTAGACTTTCTTCATTGGTAGCACAGCCCATAATGTGCAGCAGGCGGCCTTAACGTTCAGAAGGTCCCCGCTTGTTGTCAGTAGGCGCACAATACCTCGGTTGGGCACCTGACAGCAGTGTACGGATACTTTTCCGTGAGTAACGTTATAAGTAGTGGTGTACTCGCCGTCGTGGTGGTCGTTATCGCGGCAAGCAACACTTGGACGTCCACCTTTGGTCGCTGCTTCCAGACGACCTCGTGGTAGCAGTGATCGACAACGCACGAGAAAGTTTCCAAAGTGCTGGTAAACCGTTTCGCTCCACAACCCCATGGGGTAGTGGACGTTTTCGCGATCCGTTGGCCACCTCCCTTCGCTATCGCACCCGCCCACCAGGTGAACACGGCCGTGAAGCACGAGGACGACCCGACAAATTCTCTTGAGCACATGGCCTAAACGATCTCCACTGTGATCCTTCCATGGCACAGGCTCGGATGAGGCACCGCTGCATACCAGCCGCACCGCTTAGACGGCAACTAGCCATTTACCAAGAACCATCAATGCGGCGTCTCATTGTTTAGCATCACCAAGTACCGATAGACGAACCCGGTTTGCCCCGTGGAGAAACCAAGCAAAGTTGTGGGATATTCCTTTGTTGGATGATGGCCAAGATGATGAAGGCCCGGCGGACTGACTTGGCTCCGCGTTGATTGGCCGAATCCACAGCGGAAAGACTTTTAGCTCCTTCTCCTCAGCAGCGGCCTCGAGACGAAACCTCAGGCTAAACCGCAAACCAATCCCACCGCGGACTTGTGTCATCCAGAAACCTGATGGGGACCCATAAACCACGCACCGAAAGACCGCGTCTAACACCCCATCCGTGCGACAAGCGTGCACGCCATCTAGTTTCCCCGCAATGCAGCGCATGCTCAAGATCTTGGACCTGTCTCGGCCCCCTTGGCCTAGGCCCAAGTGCGACGTTGGCCTCGACTGACAAGCTATGAAAACACTTGACCTCGCGCGACATGGCGCAACACCAAGATTTCGGTGGCTTGCCAATGTGCCTTTTCTCTGCGACAAGACCACGAAGACTCCAGGGTCGGGGCTGGGCTCCTCACCGGAACCAGTCACGAGTAGTGAGCTCGGAGTATCAATGCGACGTTCATGTCAAGAAAGAGTCTTGGTATTTTGCGGGTTACCTTCCTGGGACGAGGGACCGTATTTCGTGTTCTCATTGCGACGTCAGCCAGGACGGACTGGGGAGGAGGAAGAGCAAGGGATGGCATGATGGAAGCCCTCAACTCTACGTCAGAGTGCTACGTTCCTCGTTGAAGGTTGCACCAACACTACGTGAGCGCTTACTCCCCGCTGAACTGCAAAGTTCACGATGCGGGCACCACTAGACCGAATACGAGACCACCGACCACCGGCTCCGACATACCTGTCCTTGCCAAAAAACCGCCGGAGGCGGCAAAGCCAATCTGGCACTAAACACGCCCAGCACCTAGGGTACGCCCTGCGAGCTTGTGTGCCGCACGTTTGCATGTTCGCGATTCGGCAGAACGCACAATGATAGTCAGGCTCCAAGACCAAGCAAGCGGGCAGACTTGCCTTCGGGGACCCCGCGACCCCATTCCCCCAGCGCCATTCAGCCTCAAGTGTGTCCAAGGCGGCCGGAAGAAGCGCGCTTACCATGTCTTGGAACGCATGCATGCGCGGAGGTACCTAGACAATTGTCGTGTGATTTCGGAACGTCGCTTGTAGAGAAGGATCTGGGGCGAAATATGGGATCCACTACACTTGTGCGACGCTGAGGGCGGGGATGGAGGTGTATAAGAGTGCTACTCCACGTCCCCCGGATTGTTGATTTCCCCAGATCAACCAGCTCAGGCTTCGGTGATCCAACGGGCGTCTTACCCACACCCTTTACACCTCATACTCTTATCTTTTCAGAGAGGTTCTTTGAACACCACCCATCATGTCTGAGAAGAAGAACGATGTCGTCATGCTCGAGCAGACGATGACTCGGGATGAAGAGCTCATGAAGCCTGTGCCCATTGTCGGCAAGGTGGATTACTCTGGTGCTTACGAGAAGACTGATCCCCGAGAGATTGCGCTTGTCAAGAAGCTCGACCGATGGATTATGCCCATGTTGTGGAGCATGTACTGGCTCAATTACCTTGGTATGTCACTCCTCTCTCACAGTGATCTTTTTGGAAGCACTTACTTACACATCGCTCTGTCTAGACCGCAATGCCATTGCACTGGCCCGCCTCGACGACCTCGAAGAGGATCTCAACCTCACCAGCGAGCAGTACCAAACCTGCGTGAGCATTCTCTTCGTCGGATACCTCCTTGGCCAAATTCCCAGTAACATGTTCCTCAACCGAACCCGTCCATCGCGCTACATGGGCTGCTGCATGATGCTCTGGGCCGTCGTCTCCGCCCTGACAGCTCTTTCCAAGGACTTCACCGGTCTCCTTCTAACCCGCTTCTTCCTCGGTGTAACAGAAGCCCCCTACTACCCCGGTGCTGTCTACCTGCTCTCCATGTTCTACACCCGCAAGGAAGTCGCCACCCGCATTGCCATCCTCTACACCGGAAACATCCTCGCCACCGCCTTCGCCGGCCTCATCGCCGCAGGCATCTTCCACGGTCTCGGCGACGTCGCTGGCATCACGGGATGGCGTTGGCTGTTTATACTCCAGGGTGCTGTCACCTTTGTCATCGCCGTGGTCGGTTTTTTCCTGCTTCCAGATTTCACGCACAACACATGGTGGCTCACACAAGAAGAGCGCGACCTAGCCACCAATCGTATGGCCCTTGACACCGTCGGCAACAAGGGCGAGACTTCCGTGTGGGCTGGTTTCCGCCAGGCTGGCAAGGACCCCATGGTCTGGATCTTCGCTTTCATGGCTCACATGCATCTTGCCGCCAACGGATTCAAGAACTTCTTCCCCACCGTTGTCCAGACGCTTGGGTTTAGCAAGACTATCACCTTGGTCTTGACCTGCCCGCCTTACCTCATTGCTGGTGTCGTCACGATTGCTGTCTCGTGGTCTTCTGGAAAGTTCAACGAGCGCACTTGGCATATTACTATTTCCAAAGCCGTTGCTACCTTTGGCTTTGGACTGGCTTGTGCTGAGATTGGTACTGCGGGTCGTTACGTCGCTATGATCATCTTCACCATTGGCACTTATGGTGTTAATTCGCTCATCCTGGGTTGGTGCGGATCTACTTGCGGTCAGACGCCCGAGAAGAAGGCTGTTGCTATCGGTATCGTGACGACGGTTATGAACGCTTCGTTTATCTGGTAAGTTCCCCTTCTACCTCTTCTTCATCACCTCAAAGAACCAGTTGCTAATATGGATAATAGGACACCATACCTATGGCCCAAGTCTGACGAGCCTCGCTACATCATCGCGCTCAGCTCCTCGGCTGCGTTCTCCATTATGACTGCGCTGTTGGCGTGGGTGGCGAAGATTCTCTTTACCCGCAAGAACAAGAAGCTTCGCGAGCAGGACAGCGAGAACATGACCTTCTACGTGTACTAGAGGGGTGTACGAGGTTGCGACTCGCGCAGTGCGCGACGTATGGGGATGAAATCGGCTGGCAAGAGCCGGCGCAGATTAGATGGAAGAAAGTACATTACGAGCCGAGTGCTTGATGAATATGCACACACGAATGATGAACAATTCGATCTTGAAGACTAGCTGTGTGAATCGACATGCATGCGCCTTGTGATTCCCATCCCGCGAAGTCTAACACATAACTAGTCCATGATGCCTGCAACCCTCCTCCCCAGCTTCCAAGATACGAATCCGTCACTACCACACGCTAACCCCACATCCATACTATAGAAGGATCGAATTCCCAATAGTACTTGAACCCTTTCTTCTTCTCCAACATCGCCTTCCCACGAGCGATCAACGCCGTCTCATCGCGCTGGGAAATACCAGCTTGAATGGCTAGTTTCCTGCAACCCAGACGCACCACTTCGTTGTAGTCGTATAAGCGCATTCGCGCGCGACTGGGGTCTGTTGGGTTAGGCCTCGACTCGAATGCGAGGCATTCAAGGTCGTTCTTGTTCAAGCAGAAATACTTCTCGGATTTGGATACATTGATACATGTTGTCTGGGATGCGTTCAGCGTTTCGGGATTTCGCCGTTTGTTGCGATAGATATAATTTTTCCAGTTCCGCTTCCACTGCATGGGAGTATCCAGTGGTTCTAGCAATGCTGCTCTTAACGCCGTGTCATGGTCAGCTTGTTCTCGAGCTCTTTTCGCGGCGGCTTCGAGTTCTGCGGGGGTCGAAATGGGCGTTTTGGGTTCTGTTTTGATTGGTATACTGGGAGGCTCGACCTCCTTCTTCGATGACACGGGGGTTGTGGGCGGTTTGGGTGCTATCTTGACCGGTACAACGGCAGAATTAACTTTCTTGCGCGATGGCATGGGGCTGGTTGGCTCATTGTCACTGTCGTCGGGTGTGGCTGGTCGTTTGCGTTTCGTTGCCTTCGCTACTGTAGGAGAAGCTTCTGTTTCGCTTTTCAAGTACGAAGGCTCGGACTTGATATTGATGGCTGAGGAAGGTGGGGTGAGCAGCTGGGGTGCTAGGGTAGGCGAGGTGGGCTCCTCCTTGATGAGGGGTTGTGTCGTTTCCTTCACCATTGTGGAATCGCGGCGATGGAGTGGCATATCGAGTGGGTGCAAAAGAGCGTTACTTAAAGAAGAAGCGGTAAGACACTCGCACGATGTCTTTGGGAGAAGTCTTAGACATGTAAGACAATGCGACAGAGGTACTTTGGGAATAAAGACGTTGGAACAACTGTGCCTCTTAACGAAACGGCCTTCCAAGCAAGGGTTAGACTTGCTGCACACTGCGGGGTAAATGTACCAAAACAATTATCTTGGATGCCACGTCAAGATGCATCGAGATACTGGTAAACTACTACAACTAGCAATATCGAGATCCTTCGGCTTGATGGTGGTGCACTAGTACGACACGATGCTGGTAGCCTTCCCGTTAACGTCCCGACGAGACTCTTATTCACCAAAACAGGATTGTTGCACGAAGCCGAAGGTCAAGATTAGGGCTTTCAGATTATTGAGAGTCTAGTAGCCACTCCTGTTATGGTCATCCCCATACTTCTCGCACATTAACCTATCCTCCTCATCCTCGCGCATCCGCCTGAGTTCGTCTTGTCGCACCGATTCTTTGTAGCGTGCAATCTCCGCCCCGGACCTTCCCCCTTTGGCATACAAGAGGTTGTCGTAATTACTGGAGAGTGTTAGCATCGTTGCAGCTGCTGTATACATCGGTCGCTTACCCTCTGGCGTGTTTATCTGCAAACAGCTTCTTCCCTTTGGCAAGGAACTCTTGTTCGTTATCCTGTGGGATACCAGCGAGCATGGCTTCTTTCCGGAAGGCTAGTTTCCCGCAATCGTCCCATCGGTAGTCCTTCTGAGGCATCTGGTTGAATGCGTTCACGGAGGGGCGATGTGGGATGCACTTGAGCTCATCTGGCTTCAGGTCGAAGAATGCCTTTGCGTTTTTGGCATTTACATGTTTTCCCAGATCGCCTGAAGTGAGTTCCTCGTAGGTCTGGTTTTTGGATATCCAATCTTTCCAGTCCTTCTTCCATTGGGCGGCTTGCTTCTTTCGCTCTTTCTCGGCTTTCTTTGCATCGGCAGCTTCTTTCCTCTTGGCAGCGTTTGCGGCCTTGACTGCGGCATCTTCCTCTTTCTTCTTGGCCGACGCGAGCTTTTTCGCAAGCGCTTCTTCGGACTGTGCTGGCTTCTTAGGCGTCCTTGGCCCACATGAGGCTTCGGTTATCCTCGCTACCTTTGAGGGCGTCTTCGTTTCGGCATCTTCGTCGTCCTGTGCCGGTCGCTTGAGGTTGGGCGTTTGCGCTTGTTCAGCTGGCTTCAGCGGCTTGACCGACGTCTCTTCGATACCCGTTACTTTGGGCCCGTGCTCATCGGAGTCTGGAGGGGGAGTTTGGAGTTGCTGGCGGCTCTCTGTTGATGATGCCATCGCTGCATCGGAGTTCATGATGTCATTCAAGAGGGTTGAGTGCGAAGCTTGGAATAAACAGAAGGGTCGATGGCGTCAGATTGCTCAGGACACGGCTGACATTGGGAATTTGGGAACCAAAGATTACAGGAACCAGATGTGACACTCCAGAGCATATATACCACGCACTGCGTTCCGATCAAGAGACTCTGCAGCTGTATCAACCTTATCGCATGGGGCTACAGGTGGGGTGGTGCCCGTGCCGGAGCCGTTTCCGTGGCTACGTCACCCCCACCTCATTACCCCTGATGTCCCCACCATGTACCCTTCTCGTCACCAACCCTGGAACCGCTGGCACCTATCTCGCTGATCTAAAACACGACATATGTGATTGTACTCGCATCTAAGATTTGAGCACCTCCAAAGCCTTCAGCGGATTAAGATATTGCCAGCACTACCTAGGTATGCTAGCTAGTGCAAAGATGTTGTCACACGGCTTTATCTGGGTATATCCCTTTTCCCGCCGATCTTGCACCGACGTCAGCGCAGCAAAATATGCTTGATCCCGTTATGAGTTCCAGTATGGAGATTCTGTTGCGACGAAAAGAACAGATGCGATTGAACAACTCACTTCCGCCCATAGTTTCAGCAGCAAAGCGATGAATTTCAGGTATCAGCGTCAAATCGATGAAAGCCTTGCGACAAATAGCAACAGCTAGGTGCCTACTACTATACAACGACGCAGGTTCAAAACAGGTATCCAAGCAACGAAAGAGAAAAGAATGATAAACCACGGGTATCGCATCGCTCCCCCATCGATCAACTCAACTCCTTCAAACTCGCCTCCACATTCTCCCAAGCCTTCGGCGACATAATCAAGCTCAGCCAATAACCCCCCGCATGATCCTTCCCCAAAATATGCACCAACAGCCTATTCGCCGGATTCGGTATCCTACTCGAGCAATGATGAAACGCAGGCATACCAGGCGGATTACTCCTTCCCTCACTCTCATCACCAGCCCTCACAACCGCAGGCCCAAAGTCGACAGTAGAAAAGAACTTGGCTTTCGACCAGTCGGTAAAAGGCACCAACATCGCATCCGCGTCACTGTAGAGAAGCGTCGATGGATCGCCGGAGATACGCTGCTCGCGAAGACTGGCAAGGACTTGGCCTTCGGTTGCTTGTTCGAGGAGGCGCTGGCGGTTGTGTAGAGCGATGGGACCGAGTGGGCCGGTTGCCATGTCTGGAGAGAGGAAGGTGAAGCCGGGGACGAGCATGTTTTGCATGTACATGCCCTTCGCGTTGATGAGTTCAGGAAGACGGAAACGAGCGTTCATTGCGTGGAGGGCGGTCAAGGGACGGGGTGATGGCAGAGAAGATGCGATACAGCGGAGTGTCCATGCAGTGAGCACATCGCCATCGCTGATGAACGGTGGTTTCTCGACTATACCGTCATCGTTCTCCTGCACAGGTAGGTCTTGCTCAGTTGCTACGCGCAATTTCGCCACGACGTCCTTTGGCAGGTAAATCGTCTGCGACTTTGGAGCAGGACCAGTAAGCATATCCCATGCGAACCTCGCTCCAAATTTGACCATACTCAGCCCTTTGAGCTGTTTGGCCTTGAGTATGTACTCCTCTGCCGGCTGAGTCGTGTTGTCAGTCAGTGCACGTAGCATGTCTTCCCGCGCCCCTAGTACAGGCGGCACTTCGGTCTCTTTTCCGGCTAATACCATCGACCACGCGCAGAGGAGGTTTTGGTTGCCAATTACATCCATCAAAGTATGGGGCCAGGAGAGTCCCACGAGTGTTGCGTTGGTAAAAGACGTGATGTGGACCGAAATTTGTGGCGTGTCTCCAGCGATCAAGTCCTCAAACGTCATGGGCGCGTCGGCGCTAGCGGCCAGGTCATTGAACTCCGTGGGTCCTGGACAGATCAAGACGGCTCTGTTGGCTTTGGGAAGCTTCTTGGCTAGGTCGTGCTCTTCGATGGGAGTGTTGATGGTGACATGGCTGTACGAGAAGGCGGGTCGCTCAGATGTGAACTGGCGTGGGACATGAATCTCCAATGCACCCTTGTTCTATCATCCAACATGTTAGCCGTACTGCTTCCACGCGAAATCAATCCGAAAGATGCCACTTACGTTGAGTCTCAAGCGTCCTCCAAGCTTCCTCCAGTCCCCATTTTCCAAGAGCTTTGCTAGAGAGGACCGGAGCCTATCCGCATCGAGAACATCGTTGAAGCAGAGTGTCCATGTAATTATGATGCTACGGAAAGTCTTCGTGTCGTCTAGTGTGTGTACTGGAAGGACGTCGTCGTCGGCATATGGGGTTGGTGTAGCATCTACTGCTGGGGAAGATTGCTTTTTGAATCGCTTGAGGAAATCCATTGCTGAGACGCTAAACTTGCGAACTGTGAAAGGTGCTCAACAATGAGTGTTATTTGTCAAATCTATTTACTTCTGCTCTGCTTTTAACACCGTATGAGAATCCCTGGCCAAAGTCGCGTTCGGAACACGGATTCGTGGGTAGCCGGAGAATATGTTATCGTCGTTGTATCAAAAGGGGCTCGCTAGATCGACGCCTCGTCTCCACCTCTGCAAGTAACTAGTCTCAGGTAAAACTAGCCGCACGTACCAACACGAGAAGGATTTCCGCCGTGCCACCGAATCTCTACAGGCGAGTCAAGAATACGTTCTTATCGTTGTGTCAAAATAGGGGCTCGCTAGATCGGCGCCTCGTCTCCCCCTGCGCAAGTAACCAGTCTCAGGTAAAACCAGCCGCACGTACCAACACAAGAAGGCCGAATCTCTACAGGCGATCGGACAACGGATACTAGCGATCCGCCTACGTTCCATGCGCTCCAAACCACGCATCGACCTCGTCGCCTGTGGCAAGCTCGTCGTCGTCGTCGTCGTGGATGGCTTCAACTCTGCCATGCCTGCGCCTGAACCGCCTCCCTCTCACCCGCGTCGTAGACTCATTCCGCTTCCGCAATGCCAGTCGCTTCGCAACCTCATTTGCCTCGACTAGACTGACCAGCTTCCTCTTCTGCCCTTGGTTCTTCTCTGCAAATTCCTTGCAAACTTCCCACACCTTCGTCGTAGCATCGCGAGTATCTTGGGATTTTTCGACGAAGGATTCTGGACGTCGTGAAAGCACGTTGGTATTCACGTTCCCGATACCAAGATGTCTGTGACGGCGATTTTGCCCGGCGTCGCTGGGAGGCGGAGGGTTGCTGAAGACCTCTTGAGCCAGATATTTATCTTCTGCCATCTTAAACGGCGTACGTCCTGATGCGTTCTCACGGAAAAGAAGGTCAGGACGGCATTGGAGCATGACGCGCAAGACTTGATCACAACCACGCCGTACGGCAAGGTGGACAGGCGTATCGCCCTCGCCATTGACGATACTGAGGTCGTCGCCTTTGTTGAGTTCGAAGAGAAGTTTGAGGATGTTTTCGTGGCTCTCTGAGTTATAGCTTGATGAGTTGTGGGGAAGAGCGACGTGAAGCCAGCGTGCAAGAGGTGTAGCTGCGCCAGGAGCCGCCGTTGTACGTTCGGTGAACAGGCTAGAGAGAAGGCGAGTGTCGATGAGCGCCAAAAGCTCGCGGAGCTTTTCTAGGTTTAACTGGTAGTTCAAATGCTTGTGCAGGATTGAGTGGATGATGTTCGATCCAGTGTTGTCGCGTGTGGTTTGATCGGCACCAGCTTCCAGAAGAACCTTCACCATCTCGATACGGTGCATAGAGAAAGCAAGCTGCAGAGGCGTCATGCCGCTCGCAGAACGATGTCCAATCGCCTTGGGATGAGTTTTGCATAGATGTCGAAGCAGGCTCACCGACTCATCACCCTCCTTGCCCAGAACCACCGAATGGAGCAGTAGATGCGAGCGTAGGTCGAGCCACTTTGTGATAGACGACTGCAAGCCGCCTTGGGTCTTCGCCAGATTCTGGATGCGGATATCGTCTCGATGACTGTCCGCAAACTCCATATAACAGCGCAAAGCGGTGTCACTAGCGAACCACTCGACGCTCTCCAAACTTGTGTAACGAGCGGCATGAAGCAATGGCGGGTGCTTCGCCCCGACTGTTTTCGTCTGGGTCTCTCTCCCTTCATTCGCCCAGTCCGCTCGCTTCCTGCCGTGAACCGATAGCCCTTGGTAGTACTTTGGCTTCACGGGTATCTCGATGCCGCTCTTCTTCACAAGATCGTCCAAAGGAATGCCAGCCCCAGTGTTCTTGATGATGATCCCAAGCAGGCGGGTACGACTCAAGCGGATCGCGTACCAGAACTCGGCTTCGTCGAAACGGAAGAACCTCGGTGCAGTCTCATCGTCGAGTTCGGTGTTGTGTTGCGTGTACTCCTGAGCTCTGGCGATCAGGAATTGTAGTAGATCGGCATCGTCTAGATAGACTGCCAATTGGAACAGACTATGCGGTCGCACATCCTCGGGGATCTTGACGGGTACCGGGTTGTCATTAGGCGAGTCCAAAGGCGTTTGGCTGCGAAGGCTGCTTGAGAGCTCCGGGTGTGGAAGCCAGGGTGAGACCGATGCAGCATCCTGTTCGAGGAAACGGTACGCCGGGCACGTCCACGACATCATCTTGAGTGGCGTCACATTGCTCTTGACTTGACTTTGCACCTCTCCAATGTTCTCAATAGTGAAGCGATCATCCACAATCTCAGCGTAGATCTCGAAATCGTCCTCGTCTTCGTCACAGCTACCGTCGTCGTCATCTCGGGGTTGGAGACTGTGTTTGACCAGTGGCTTCTCTTCGGGCACATATTGCGCATGTGCAATCTCCAAGACAGCACGAGCGATTCCATAGTGCTTCCTCAGAATGGCGATAGAGAATGGCGAGTAATCCTGCGAGTTCTGAACAGCGATTTGCAGGGGAGTCTGATTATCTCCCCACATCGACAAGGTAAGCTCTTTGATTGTCGGAAGATCGCCATCCCAGCAGGCTTGGAACAACTTGAGGTAAGCTTCCCGTCGTTCGTCGGTCAGGTCAGAAAGCCGGAAGGTGAGCAACGGATTCCACGGCTTTGGAGGTTCAGGTCCATAGCTACCATAATTGTACTGTTGTGGTGGGGGTATCTTGATCTCAGTATCTGGATGCAGCTCTTTGAGGGTCTTTGCATGCCGTCTCAGCAGCTCCGACTCCAATGCTTCGAACTCTTTCAATAGCGCCTGGACAGCCGACTTCTTCTCACTCGTACCCTCGGGTTCTTTCTGAGACTGTTTCCACTTCTCGTGGCTCTCCAAGTCTTGTTCGTAGATCCGTTTGGCGCTGTCGATCTGATCACTCACCATCCAATGAGCGTAGGTACCCGGTTCGAGTCCTCCAAGATATTCAGTATCTTCCTTGAGCGGTACTGGGGCGAATTGCTCGGACCGCCGGTAGTTATCAATGCGGTCCACCCAGCCTTCGGAGCACAACCACCCATCTTGACCATCAACTTTGCCCTTCTCGATAAAGGTCTGTAGTTTTCGCACATTGTACCGAACAATATCCAAAAGGGTGCCCGTATCGTTGTCGTGTGTGTTGTTGCTTTTGTCCAGCGCGCACCAAGCTTTGGGAGTAAGACTGTTGATGTCTGCTCCAGCATCCAGAAGCTTCAAGACTATCGACAATGCCTCATAACGAAGTGCAGTAAATACAGGCTGCTCGACGTTTTCTCTGAACGCTTTCTGGTTGCTCTCGGCAGTGCTGTATGCCGAATGAAACCCCTTATTTTTCGCAACGGTAGAGTAGGTGGCGAAGTCAAGCTCAGGCTTCGCGCCCAGCTCTAGAAGTGCTTCAACTCCAGCGGTATCACCATGTTCAATGGCTGTCTTCAGAGGACTGTTCACGTTGGGTCTGAACGAATAGCCACTCAGCGATAAGTGATCGGCGGCTTGTTGCGCCGCAGGCCTGTTTGCGGATATCAAAGTGGTGAGCAGATCGGCACCATGCGCAGCAAAGTAGTGCAACGCCGTGATGTGGCTGGTGTCGCCCTGTGCCGGCGATGCACCTAGGCTGACGAGTAATCTAGTCATGTCCTTGGCCTTTTCTGGCGAGAGCTGTAAAGCGAGAACGGTTGGCAGGATCGCCGCGCGCGGGGACTTGTTGTAATCATTGACAAGCTTGACCGGCAGTAGTACATCGGCTCCAAACTCCTGAACGAGAGTCTTTACGACGTCGGTGTGACCATTTGCAATGGCCAGGTGGAGCGCAGATACCGGTGCGTCCCAAGCGACTACGTTGACGTCGTATACATCGGGCTCGTCGTCATTTGCATCATCTGGGAGGTTATCGTGGTCTTCTGACTTTTTGGGGTCTATCTTGATGACAGAGCCTTCAGTAGTCGCATCGGCATTATCGGACTCATCATCAAGTAAATCGACGTCGTCATCCTCATCGTCGTCGTTCTCGCTGTCGTCATCGGAAGCATGTTCCTCGGTGTCGTTGGTACTGGTAGCATCTGGTGTTTCCGGGAGGATCTGGTTCTTCTTCTTAAGAGCTTCTTTCTCTGCCTCTTCTTCTTCGTTGGCCTCACTCTTGATGAGGAGAGCTCTGACCATCTCTACCTCACCGCGCATGGCAGCAAGATGGAGCGCGGTCTTACCATCGAAGATGCGAGCGACGATACGGGCTCCAGCATCGACGAGAGCTTGAACGACCTGCGGAGTTGAGGTCATGACCGCCAAATGAAGTGGAGTACGCCCAGTGTAGTCCCTTCGGTTGGGATCAGCACCCTCTTGACTGAGCCAATCCCGGACATGCTCGAGATCTCCGTCAACTATAGCCTGACACAGTCGCGCTGTATTGCCGACGTATGCCATCTCGGTCCAATCATCATCAGTAAGAGGGTTAAATGAGCCGATTGATTGCCGTCCAGGGTTGTCTTTGATGAAAGACAATGTGCCAGACACATAGATCTTGCTTTCCTCAGCTGCAATCTCCTGGTCTTCTGGTGTGATGGGCTCGGGACAAAAGCCGCAACAGTCCCCAATTACATCGATCGCGTTCCCAAAAAAGGAAGGGTGTCGATGTAGTGTGGTCTGTCGATCCTTAGGCCGATTCCATTCGGCGTTGAGTAGCAAGTCTTTCGCGAAGAGTAACCTCTCAATCTTCCGAGCATGGAACTTCGGTCCGTATGGGATGGTGAAGGTATGGTAATCGCTGACCTCATCAGTCTCTACCCACTCGGCAACATCTTCGTCATGCTGCTGCTTGATGTCGCCTTTGAGCTTCTGCGTAGCCCAACGATTGATGGCTGGTCGGCCGCGTTCAGCACGACGCTGATCAACGTAAGCGTCACGGTCAGTGCTTTTCGGCAATTTCTCAAGTACTAGCAACCTGGCCAGTCCGAGAGTGCGACCGAAGGAGCGTTCGAACAACGTGGGATCAATGCGCGACCGATCAAGGAGCGGCCAGTAGACTTCGAAGCCGCGGCGGGCATACTTGGATAAGCGGTTCTCGTATGAGGGGGAGCGACGTGTCAGGTCGATGGTGTTGATCTGCGTCATGTATGCAGCGATCGCACGGGGACTGGCGTAGACTTGCTTGCCATCGTATGCCGCACAGGAACAATCAACATCGAAGCCCGTGAGAATCTCGGAGATAGATCTGTAGATTCGCAGGACAATCTGAACGTGACGAGTGGGATACTGCGAAGCGATGGTGATGGCGTTCTTGGTACGGACAGTAGTTGTCTCTGTCAAGATGGAGTCCCTGATGCGTTGTTCAATCTGCTTGATCTTCTCAATCGCTTGCTCCTCGGTGAGGTCGTAGAGGAAGAGATCTACATCCGAAGCTGGCGCTAGCTGCTGATGATAGTATTCGCGTAGGGCGCGCTTGGAGCCACTATGCTCCTCTGGAACCGGTAGCAACGAAGTTACAACAGCGCTACCTGCGACCACCACATTGGACCAATCCATGTCAACAAGAGATGACTCGGAAAAGAGCTGGAAGTTGGTCTGAAACTCGTTGAGCGATTGCACAACTGCTGGAGAGCCAGTCGGCTTGCGATCCGCTTCGTCGAGAGGCATGAGATAGCGCTCACGCTCAGCCTCAGATTCATCCTCGAGGTTGCGAGCGCGGATCTTGAGTTCACTTTCGCGGCCTGCGAAAATGGGAAGGATGTTGGGCTCTGTAATGGCAGGGTGTTCTGGTTGCTGAGCGAACACCTCGCGCAGTTTGGAGTCATATTCCTTGTAGGGCTCGAGCAAGGTGTGCAGTGATGTCTCTGGATGGGCGGCGACATGAGTAATCCAGTCGGTATGACGAACTGGGACTGGGGGAAGGTCAATCATTGTCGATATCTGCTTTTGGGTTGTGATGGTTGAAAAGGCGTTGTAAGAAGTAGTAGAAAGCGCGTGCGCTAGGACGGAATTGAGATTGTTGAATGGAATGACAGCTGAAGACGGAAAAACGACGTGTTATATATTTCCTTCAGCATTGGGATTTCCTTCGTGCTTGACGATGGCAGCCTGTATCATGATGGAATTGGATGCTGCAGCGGTGTGGCGTGTTGAGGCAAAAGAGGGTCGAGCTAGGCAACGACGCGCCGTGGCCCATTTTAGCGACGGGAAGACGTGTTTAGGGACCACAGCAGCCTGACGAGACAGGCAGCAGCGAATCATGGTTAGCAGCGTGTATTGAGTCCAACGCGAGCTGCACACGAGTTCATGTGATGCATGACGCGACGGAAGTGACAAGTGAGGGTAGATCTCAATGAGGTGCTCGAGGTTTGCCACGAACACGCTTGTGCAAAAGAAGGATAGCGCAGCCAGCGGCTTGGCACCCCCCGCTGGCAGCAGCGAGATCTCGCCATCTTCGGCATCATCATCTTCCACACGTTCTCGATACCGGCACCACTCCTACGTCCAATCGTACACGGCTTTGTCACGCCTTCGAACGACTCACACAGTTTCTACTCCCTGATCGGCGAGTAGAGCGAAATCTGCCCAACGAAGAACATGATAATCGTCAGAGCCGCAACAGCCGTGAAAACAATGGCGACCTACCATCAAGTCAGCGTTAAAACCTTCTGAAAGCCGCCGCGCCTGAGATCATACCTTGTCCCCATCGTCTAACCCTCCAGAATTACCCAGATTCGACGTGGCACTCCACACCAGCAGAAACATACCCACAACCATGCAGATAGTCGCGGATATGAGAAACATGACTGGCATCTGCCAAGTCAAGACCTGGACAAGGTTTGGCGCACGACGACCCGTTCGTTTACAGCGACTTCCTTTCCCAAGTAGCTTGTGAAGATTGGCGATGCCATCGCGGTGCGACGAAAGCCGGTGTAAACGCACGGTCTGGTCGGCTGCGCTGATGATGGAGAGCATTGTGATGATGATGCCACAGTACCACGATGTCCGGACATACCACGGAGTGGGCCTGCCGGTGGTGAGGATATTTGGCCAGCTACCTGTCGAGGTAAGGACACCCGCAAGTAGGGCGGACTTGACCATCGTCAGCGGTGCGGCATCATCAATGGATGCAGTACTTACTACGACACCAACAAAGTTCAGCTCGCTTAGCTTGTTGTCTCTCCATTTTTCGACAAGCTCATCTCTCTCGCTTTGGTCATGCGTGTTGAGCAAGATTTCTAAAGGGTCATACGTTGAGGGGTCCGGTAAGAAGATGCCACCACCAAACATTTGCGGTGCGCAAAAACAACTGCTTTGCCGCTTGCGTTTGTTGTTGGACGTCTCGGGATGTAGGGGTGGCTGGGTAACACCATTCGATCCTCGGTCTGCTGCTCTCCATTCGACATCGTCCGGCTCACGGGTAGAAGAGGTACGGAACATGGTTGACTCGGTATCTGAAGGACAGAAGAGGTTGTCGATATAGGCAACAGTGGCCTCTACTGACTTTATCAAAGGTTTGCCAGAAGGAAACAATGCTGCGGTGTTGAAGAGGTGTTCGCCGATTATGACGCACATCGCGCCGTTAGCTGTAGCGTCGCAATGCAGCCAAGTCTACCTAAACAGATGTAAGGTCGGCCAACGCTGCAAACGTTAACAGCCAGCCATGCAGGACGCTTAATCTTAAGGACGCAAGCGTTTGAACAAGCCTCGATTGTAATTACAGACCTCGGCTACATATTCACTGCGTCTACGCCTGTGGCGCACCCATCTCAGTTCCTTGCGACCAGCTCAATGCATGACCACGGCGACATGGTCGTCCATGTACTTCGAGATATCGCCCAAGAAGCATGCCGCGATGATGCTGACTCCGCCAAACGCTATGCTCACGTAGTACACGTACTTGTATGCCTCGGCGTACGCGAGCTGTCCAGCGTACACGACCAACTCATACGCACCCGGCACGTCCTTGATACCCGGAAGCTCATGAAGAAGCGGGAGAAGCGATCCGCCGGTAATGGCGATTGCCTCTCCGATGATCTCAGGCGATGTGATGTTGAGCTTGGTCACCATTGCGCCGCCGATGTATTGGGTTGCGGCGGGAACAAATTTGGAGATGAAGACGTTGTAGTACACGCAGTATCCGATCGAACCACCAATGACGCGGATGGCAAGGGTCAGAGCAGCGATTGTTGCGATGAGGTCGTCTGGGCAGATGATAGTGGCTGACGAGGTCAGTAACGCGTTCGTCGATCAACGCGACGTGAAACTTACAGATGATAGATGCAGGTACGACGATACCACCAATGCCGAGACCAGCGAGAACCAACAATCCCCACAGTTGGTACAAGTTGTCCACGCGGCCGATAGAAAGAGCACCGCAGCCTGCAGTCATCATGATCGACGAGACGATCAAAAGCTCCTTGTTGTGACCGCGGAGCAAAGACAGCAACCACAGCACAATACAAGCCCCAGCCAGAATCGAGAACCCAACGGGAATACCTCGAATACCAACACCAACAGGATCATGACCATAAACGTTGAACGCTTGCGTCGGCCAGAACATGAGGATCGAGAAGAAGTTGGCTCCAGAGATGAACGTGATGACGAGTGTCAGCCCAAGAATCCGGGGCTCCTGACGAAGTCTCTTGGGAAACATGGGATGTTTGGCTCCGTAAGTTTCCCAGAAGACAAAGGCGACAAGGAAAGCGACACCCAGAATCAAGGGCGCAAGCACGTGTGCGCTGGACCACTTGTACTGGTAGCCACCCCACTGCATACCCATCATGAATAAGATCATACCAGCAACAGACAGGAAACCGCCGATGTAGTCGATCTGCGCGAGAACCTCTCTGCGGCTCATACCCACGCTGTTGACGCGGGGAGGAGGGTGGTAGAACACGAAGGTCAAGACGAGGCCGATGAAAGCCCAGAGACCTAAGATCGTCAGTTTCCCCTCTCATGCGTCGTTTAGATAACAGGGAAAAGTTCTTACCACACCACATCCCAATCCACCTCCACGCCCCCGGACTCTGACTAGCAATAAGCTGCGCCCAAAGCACACTCGGACAAAACGGCAAAATCGTAAAAACCAATATCGCAACATACTTCCCCCTCTGACTCGTCGGCGCAAGCTCACTCGTCACCGCCAGCGCCGTAAGCTCGTTGATGCCCGCGCCCACACCGCTAAACACCATTCCTGCAATGAAGATATTCATGGAATGGGCGGTTGAGCAGATGATCATGCCGAGGATCAGGAAGCACGCGCCGATCATGGCGACCCACCTGCGGCCCACGATATCGGAGATGGAACCGACGAAGGGGCACACGGCGGCGAGGGAGAGGAGGTTTGCCAGGATAAACCAGATCCAGCGGTCGGTGCCGCCTATGTCGGCGTAGATGTAGGGGGGGACGCCGCCGAAGAGGTAGACGGGGATTTGGCTGCCTGTCCATACTATCGTTGTTGTTAGTGAGGGAACTCCAGTGTGTAAGTGTTTGTGAAGGGTTCTACGCACAGAAAGCCATGGCGACCAACGCCATAAGTCTCTTAAAGTTCATAGGTTGCTCGGCATCGTGGTCCTCGCCGTCGCCGGCTGTCCGTAAGCCATCTTTTTCGTAGTAGTTGGTATGACCGGGGACTTGCTCGTTGGTGTGGATTTGCTCGATGTGGTTGAACGCTGGTTTGGAGGCGGAGGGGGAGTGGTCTGAGACATCTATTGTTAAATTGGCTTAGTAAATGTGTAGGTGGATGTGGAGTTAGGGTGTAGGATTGCGTACCAGAGCCATCGCTGTGGTCTCGCATCGTGTTCTTCATAGTCTACGTATGGAAAAGACTTCGTAGACAGGAATTCAGAGCTTCAACTTTAACAGTACAAACGAAACTGTCAGTTCTGCGAACAACTTTTGTTTGGAGGCTCAGCGGGGCTCTTATGCTATCCATGTAATTGGAACCCACCCTTGCCTTCACCACGCCCCCCTACCAGGGCCGTCCATCACATTCCCCACCCACGACTCAGTCTGCGGGGTATTTCTCACCTAACATCCAGCTAGTCCTCACATCGTCCCTCTTCCTCCATTTCCCTCCATTATCCTCCTTCACACTAGCCCCCAGATCCGTGGTCTAGCCCATTCACCCACCGTCCCCATCCGCGCATCTGGATTCGCTTCTCGCACCACAGCCGCGGTAACTTTCCAACACGCCTACCTGACACTTCCGCCACGTTAACCAGCTAGCCTATCACTTCCTTCCGTACCATGTCCATGGGACACCGGGGGAAGTGTTGAATGGGGTTAGACAAGGTGTTAGCGCACATGTACCCCGCAATTGCTTGGTCGAGCTTGTCGCAACAAGCAAAGAAGCGGCTGAACAAGCTTTTGGCGAGGTTTGTCGATCTGCCCGGGCGCTTCAAAAACCTGGGGATGGGGAAAAGGTTGAACGGGGATCGGCGGGGGACGGTGGGTTGGTGTTGGTAACCTTGGAATGGAGAGGTGGTGCGGCGATTCCGTATGTAAGGAGAGGGCTTCAGCTGGGATGTCACATACGGGTACTTGGGACCACGGCAGTTTCTTCACTCGCTCACTCGCTCTTCGCACAATACACCTCCGCGCGGCTTTCCCCTTCGGCCCTATTCGCGCGGAGAAAAGTCCGCGTTGGATACCCACAGGGGAGTATGGGCTTGACCTGCCCCGTACAGATGCATGGTCTCTAGTCCCGTGAGCTATGCTCGCTCTCGCGTATGTACGATAGCGACACCGGAGTGGATGCTTGATACGCCACAAGTACGGCTGTTCGGCTACGGGGGTCATGCAGACTATGTTGTCAATTCGAGTTGCCTAGGTAGGATGAGAGGATGGGAGAGCTTTGTTGGAAGATAACCGCTGTGCTTTCATTGACATGTATTCGCGCGCTGATGTGGAGATGGATATTGTTTGCTGGTTCTTTTTACCACTATCAATGTAGTTACTTCGGTAAGGGAGGTAATGGCACCTATCATCTCAGACCATCCATTTCCAAGCTCACATTATCCGCTCTCGAGCCATAAACACCCCCATCCAAGATCCACTGCTCATTATCATCATTATCATCCTGCACGCGACGCCAGGTCTGCTTCCTGCCTCCTTCACCCGCATTCTCCTTGCCTTTACTCTCCTGTACCTTGATAGTCGGCCTAATCAGTCCACCCAACAGCGGATTCTTGCTGAACGCCCCGCTCCCACTCGATAGCGTATTCCCATCTCGGGGCCGTTGAGATGGTTCGGGTGGCTCATCTTCGCTCTCGGGTGTAGCCGGCCTCTCGGTAGCAGCCATGCGCTTGACAAGCTTCTTGCCAGAGAGATCGATGCTGGCGACTACTTTGCGCTTTTCGTACTCTGGGCGCGCATTCCAGTCTTGCTCGCGCAGGGCTTTTTGCTGGCGCTTGAGCTGCATGGCGCGTTCTTGGGGGCTGGCCCACATGCTGAGGCCGGCTGTTGTGGTTTCGAAGTCGGCGGCTTCGTCGTGGACTTGAGTTCGTTTGGCGTTTTGGGCTTGGAAGGCGAGCAGCTTGTCTCTGTGCTGTTTTGCTTTTGCGAGCTTCTCGTTCTCAGACTCGACGTCCGAGGCGGGATTGGAAGATGCGGGTGTTCCTGTGCGGGGTGTTGAGAACGGGCGTGGTGCGAGTGAGACATCGGCACGCTTTTGGCCGGCGTTGTTGGCGGCCATCTTCTCTTTTCCGCGCTCTTCGCGGAGAACTCGCACCATGGATTGGATGTCTTGTGCACTGAATAAAGCTGAGTTGCAGAAAGTGCATGGGCCGATGCCTTCCTTTACGCAGATGATCTTTCCGCAGTTCAAGCAGTTTGGCGCAGCTTCGAGCAAAGGATGTCTGGTGGCCATGCAATTGCATTTCCGTTTGCTGTTGTCTTGTGGGGCAAGGGTAGGGTTCGTCTGAATCTCAAGTGCTCTGATTGCGGACTCCAGATCATTGAGTGCCGTCGAGGCACCATGCATGGGCGTGCCACCAGTTACATTAATCTTTGCCTTGGCCTTTGGTTTGGTCTCAGAGATGAGTTGGCCTGGAAGTTTCTTTGCTGGTTGCGGAGCAGGCGAGACACCACGGGATTTGGGGGTTGATGTCCCCGATGACGTAGTGAAGGTTGGTAATTGCAACCCGTCAGGTTGTTCTTGTAAGCCGAATTTAGCAGCCTTGGGCTTTGAGCTACCCGCCATGTAGTCTTGTTCATCTTTTTTGAGATATGCACCAGATACGTTGCCATGGTCCTCTACTTGTCGTGGTGGCGGAAGTTTGTTCAAACCGGGTTTCTTCTTCTTTGGCTTCGCCCTGGGTACTTCTGACATTCCATTTGACACTTGAGCCTGACCAGAGCCGCTGGAAGGCTTCGACTTTCTCCTGTTGTTAAATGAAGAGATAAACTCAAGTGCTTGCGGGCTGTCGCCTAAGAAATTCTGCAGATGGTCCGCTGCTTCTTTGGGCGGTAGTGACTCAGTATACGATATTAGTTGCTTCAGTGACTCATCGTCTAGAGGAACAAGCCTCGATAGCTGGGGCAATGCCCAGTTCGAGAGATCCATGTTCTTGTTGATGAGGTTGTGGTTGCCAGATATTGGAATAGTTTGTTAGCTGTGAATCATCACTCTGAGCTAGTAGCTGTGGCGCAGGCATGTGGCTGGTCTAGGGTCTGTGCTCAAAGTTCACATGGAATTCCAGCTCGTGGGGAAGCTGCCATCACAGTCCTCATACCCTCAACTACACATTCACCATGGCAACCGACATCGCGCTCGATACCACTATTGTACGTTAATCTTCTCATACGATAAATACCTGACTAATCCAACCAGGGCACCATTGTCATCGAACTCTACAACGACCACGCGCCCAAGACATGCAAAAACTTCTCGACGCTCACGCAGCGCAACTACTTCAACGGCCTGATCTTCCACCGCATAATACCAAACTTCATGATCCAAGGCGGCGATCCCACGGGTACAGGACGAGGAGGTGAGAGCATATATGGCGACAAGTTCGAGGACGAGATCAGCCCCCAGCTCAAGCACACCGGTGCAGGCATCCTCAGCATGGCCAACTCCGGTCCGAACACCAATGGCTCGCAATTCTTCATCACATTGGCGCCGACTCCGTGGTTGGACGGCAAGCACACCATCTTTGGAAGGGTCAAGAGCGGGATGCAGATTGTGAAGAAGCTGGGCTTGGTTAAGACAGACAAGGAAGACCGCCCTGTGGAGGAGGTCAAGATTGTCAAGGCATACCTCGTCGACGACGGCGCGATGGCGATGCAGCGATACTAGCGCGGGGGAACGAGATCAGCCAGGCGTCGACGCGATCGCATGACAGAGCGCATCAACGCTACACTCAATGCTTGAACGTGAGTCACTCAAAGATGAAATGTAGATTAATTACTCATACGTCCAACTAGTTCAGAGCTCCATTCGGATGGATCAACACCTTCGTATACCCCTCGATCCTCTTGTCAAACTTCTCGTATGCCGTCGGCGCGTCGTCGATGTTGATCTCGTGCGACACAACGAAGCTCGGCTTAGCCTTGCCCGATACAATCATGTCGCGAAGATACCTGTTGTACGCCTTCACATTACACTGCCCGGTGCCAAGATGCAAGCCCTGCCGTCGTTAGTAGTGGATCACAAATGCGAAACATGGACATACCTTTTCGAATAGCTTGCCGAACGAGATCAAAATTTGGCCCTTCTTGCTCTGCTCATCTGGGGCTCCTGGGTCGGCCGGAACATACAAACCTGGAATACCCAAGCCTCCCGTTGGCCGGGTCACCATGATCAATTGGTCGAGGACAACGTTTGGCTTCTCCTTGCTACCCGACGCGTCCACGGCTTGATACCCGACCGCGTCGACCGCGCGATCCACCATGCCGTCATTGAGCTTGATGATCTGCTCAACCGGGTCGCTCTTCCTGAAGTCAATAGGAATGCATCCGATCTTCTCCGCAGCTTGCAGTCGCTCAGGCACTGTGTCGACTACGAAGACCTTGCTTGCACCTCGTAGGATACCGCTATACGCTGCCATGAGACCAACAGGACCTGCACCGAACACCGCGACGCTTTCGCCGGACTGGAAACCAGCGAGGACCAGCCCATGCCAGCCCGTTGGGAATATATCTGCTAGTAGTATGAAGTCGGCTTCGTGCTCGGTTCCTTTGGGCAGCTTCAGGGCGTTGAAGTCGGCGAAGGGGACGCGGAGGTATTGCGCTTGGCCGCCTTGATACGGGCCCATGGCTACGTAGCCGTAAGCTCCGCCGGCGAAGCCTGGGTTTACTCTGTTCTATTGTTAGGACTGGTGCATGATAGCCTTATTGGAGTTCGACTTACCCGGTACAGAACGCTGTTTTGCCCTCCTCGCAATTGCGACACCTGCCGTCGGCAACATTCTACAATCCATCGCGTCAGCCCTCCGCGATCCACACTACATCTCCACGAAATACTCACAAACGGCAACACAATCCTATCCCCCTTCTCCAGCAGCGTCACGCCCGCCCCCACCTCGATAATCGTCCCCATGTTCTCATGCCCAAACACCAAACCCGCCTCCGCAGCCGTCCGTCCCTGATACATATGCAAGTCCGACCCGCAAATCGCCGCTGTCGTAACCTTGACAATCACATCATCTGGATGCTGTATCTTAGGCAGCTCGACGTCCTTGACTGAGACCTTGAATGGACCCTCGTAGTGCACTGCTTTCATCTTGTCGCTGGACATTTTTGGGGGTTGGCGTGCGCGTCGCGTGCAAATGTGTAGAGGTCAAAGATATGAGATACAAGATACAAGATACAAAGAGTTCGTCGCGACGATAGAACGAGATGCGCGTATATTATCGTGAAGTGGGAAATGGTTGCAAAGGACAAAAGGCACGTTGATCCTCCAACGGAGCCAGACCCAGTCTATGATGTATGACGACCCCTCATCTTCGGTACTTGCAAGCTTGCAGGAGTTGGGACCAGAGCGTCTGGCTGGCGTCATTATTGAGGGGCTGACAGCGGAGGAGTTGTCGATCAAGTGTGGGGTATGGGTTCCGAATCGGAACGAGTGCTTCGGAAACTAGCGCGTTGCGTCGAATGCCGCTTCAGATCACTTGTATTCGCGTGGACTGCCTTCCCGCACGGTAGAGGACTTTGGGGGATCGGTCACGCCGATGTGGAGGCCTCCTTTCGGATTTAGAGTTTAAGCTTTAGAACGGAAGAGGCCTCAACATCGGCGTGGGAGGTCTTGCGCGGTTCTGTGTTGTGCGAAAAACGTGGAATTCTTATCGATTTCTCAGGTCTTCTTTGATAGCGTTCTCAAGGGATGGGGATCATGAGCAAGAGATGAGGAGAACCTCACTGCAGAATTCATGCTTGCTCATTCTGAGCGAAATGTAAAGTGAACACCTTTTCAAGATTTCTAGCTTCCTTGGAGCCATGACTCCTGTGATGTGATATGTTCGAGAAAAGGCCATCATCGTAAGCAGAGTCGTATGAGCAATGTAGTGCCCAGATGGGATATCCCGAATAAAGTCCCGTCCAAACTCCAAATTTCCAAATTCATCCCGCATGCCAGAGATATACGGGAATGATCATACCCACCTCACCACCTACCTCCAATACAACCCACCTAAACCAAACCCACAAGCGCCTCATTCAACCTCCCCAACCTTCCCCTAACCTTCTCCACCCTCTCTCCCACTACACTCATCCCTCCATCCTCCTTCCCTGCCACCGCAACCTTCACCTCCACCTTCTCATCAGCCAACAACGCCTTCTTAACATCCTTCTCCCACCTCCTCTTCCACATCCCCCTATAATTCACAACACACTGCCTAACCCAAACCCTCCACCACACCTCCTCCGCCCACCTTACTAACACCCCATCCGTTGCACCAGCATACTGCGCATCCGTCCATGCCATCGTGAAGTCCTTGTCGCGCGGCACGGTGGCGAGGTAAGGTGTGCCGGTGGAAGCGTCGAAGTGTGTCCAGCGGAAGAGACAGAGCAGTTTGGCGGCGGCGGACATGTTGGGGGGTGGTGGGGAGGCGGAGAATGGGAGGGGTGGTGTGTAAGGGAGGGCGTCGACGTGGAGGGCTGGGGAGGGGGAGGTGGTGGTTGATAGAGATGGGGAGAGGGGAGGTGGGACTAAAGCGCTCGGTGAGATCGGCGAGGCATCGGGAGATGAGCCGGGTGTGAGCGGTGGTGTCAACGGCGGTGTTAGCTCGCCTGTAGCTGTGGGTTCGAGATCGGGTGTCTGCGGCTGAAGCTGTTTGACTATGATGATTGGAACGGGTACGTCGCTGCTCCAGCCATTCTTACCAGTTGGAATGGCTTGGGTGATAAGCTCGCGCAATCTCTGCTCTTCGCGCTCTTTGACCCATGCGGCGCGCTTGGTATAGTATGCGGTTGCTACATGCGGGAACATGGTGAAGACTTTGTTGCGGACAGCTGCTCTGGTGCTGGTTTGCCATACTGAGAGGTCTTGATCGACGTACTCGTGGGCTTTGCTACCGGGCTTTTCGGGGTCTGTAGTCTGCTGAATGGGACGGTAGCCAGGGTAATGCTGCGGAACCCATTCTTTGATGAAGTGTGTCCAGTACGGTGCGCGGTCTTCAAGTCGGTCGTTATACTTTTCCTCGGCCAGTCGTGCGGCGAAGTGGCCTGGGTGGAAGAGCCAGGAGCTAGCCAAGTACTTGTAGACTGAATATAACATCAGCAAACGTCACAAACAGCGCAGATCAACAACTTACTCTCCTCCTTAGTCTTGAATCCCCCATTCAAAATCCTCCAATCCAAACCCACAATCCGCAGCGCATCTTTCGTATCCTTGCTAACCCACACCATGCTACCAGGAAAATTCGTCTCTTCCATCTCTTCAACACGGACATGTATACCCTCAGGATCCATAGTAAGACCCAGCGGCTTAACCATACTGCCGATCATCTTGCTGTTACTTGCGTAGTTGAGCTCGAAGTGACACCAGTGAAACAACTCCGGCTTGAAGCAGACTTTGACATCGATCTGGATGAAGTAGTTCTCTTCGCCGTGGGGCGAGTCGATGGCGAAGTACATGCAGTCTCTGGTGAGAAAGCCTTGGCGTCCATGTGTGGTATCGAGGACGTCTTTGATGAGAGAGACGGTGCTTTGCCAGGGGAATGTGTCGAGTGTGGTGGTGCCTTTGAAGTGGAGAGGGGAGCAGACTAGGAAGTCGACGTCGCCGTAGTCATCCTGTGGGTGTCAGCAGGTGAGCAGCGTGTGAGATGTGTAGTCATACCTTGCCGGGCATCTCAGTCGGTACCACGACTTGCGCGAAGACAGTCTGCAGCGCGGCTTTCGTCTCTGCTTTGACCCTCTCGTAGACCAATGGGGAGATGCGGGGACAATACAGCCCTTTGAAGGCGTGGCCGCCCATCTCGTGCAACGATCGAGGGGAAGACAGTTTTCAGTGTTAGTCGACCTCTTACTGAATGATGAAAGCGTCTGATTCGAAATGAACGATGAGAAGACGATGGATGTTTAGAAGATCAAGAAGCTGCACTTCACTTTGTATTGCTCTAGCGGGCTGCAGGATGGAGTAAAGGTAAGAACAGCTGAGCGGTGCCAATTGCGGTAAGAGAGTATCAGACGACATGGCAAGTGCCCAGCGGAACAAACATGGCAACTGTGTACGCGAACTTGATCCCATCGAACGTCACCTTTACCTGGAGGCATCGAATCGTGCCAGTGTTACATCAAGCAACCGATCGCCATAAACGTGTTGTTGTGTCTCGATCCTGTTGGAAAAGAACAAGACTACACCAGACTGTACGGGCATAAGCGCGCAACGGATTTCGTAGACAATGATCCTCGTGAGATGTACTGCTCCAAAATGTGACTTGCAACTCAGAGGCAGTACCTGATAGAAGCGCTCACCAAGATCTGGTAAGATTGCTGTACTGCATTCACATCGTCCTTAGGCTTGTGAACAGATGAGAGTGCGCCTTGCCTGCAGCCTTGCAGCCTACCTCCCCATACTATTCTGCGTCGCATACTTGTGGCGTTCAAAAAAAACGATTGGGCGAGGCTGCTCTATGTCACCCTCACCATCACCGCTTCTGCGGCGCAGCAGTGCCACTAGCGCTAAGCCAGAACACATATCAACATCGCACTCACCACCACTCCATCTTCAACCAACTACCACCAAAGAAGCTGACAACATGGCGATGGCATGTCTCCAAGCGATCCTCGCCTGCTTCCCCTGCGGCACCGAGGAGCCGGAGCACACCACTTACCCCGACGAGAAAGTCGCCTTACTCTCCGCCGCTACCTCTAACACCCACCCTACAGACGAGGTCACAGATGAGATCGCAGACTCCGTCGTCGAAAAACTCCTCACGACCCGCCTCACCGGCGCCCACCTGCGCATGCACCTAGACGCCCTCGTCGGCCCCTCCGGCTGGCGCACCACGCTCGCCCAACACATCCTCTCGCGCCTCACCACCGCTCTCCGCGCGTCGCACGAAGAACTCGGTCCCACCATCTCCAGCGCCTGCGACACCGCGTGGGAAGCCGCCCAAAGCATCGAGGGCTTCGTCATCGAGCACCCCGTCATGTGCACCGTCATTGCCCTGGGCGTCCTCGCTATCGTCGCGCCGTGGGTGTTGGAAGCGCTTGGTTTTGCTGAACTGGGGCCGGTTGAAGGTACGTGTAGTATGATAGTATGAGAGTATGACAGTATGGGTGTTACTTCCCCTTCGTTTCCAGTGAGCTGGGAATTGGGAATCCGGGGATGGAGATGCGACAGTACGTTCCGTGGAACTCGACAAAAAAGCAAAAAGAAAGATTCGTGACTAAGAAAAGCGGTTGGAAGGAAAAGGACACGGAAATGTCAAGCGAATTGAACGGGAAGAAAATGATTTGAACTTGGGATAAAGCGCTAACACGTGAAATCAATGCAGGTACCTTCGCCTCATGGTGGCAGTCCACCTACGCCGGCCTCGTACCAAAGAACTCGCTATTTTCCTTCTTCCAGCGGTTAGGCATGACCAAGTGGCATTGGGTGCTCGTCTAATCCAATTCATGGTCCGGATGAGGGGTTCGTCAGCTTCGGTTCGCTCCTTCCTTTCTCGTCTCGTCTCGTGTCCTCCTGTCGATGCGAAAACAGACCACTTTCCGTGATAAACGAGATCAAGGAACCTTGGAAGCGGGCTGCGGGGAAAGCACCAGAAGAAGCGGCAGATGACGCAGTTGGTATAGGTCGAAGGATTTGAGGAGATTGGGATGTCGGCTCGCGTATCTTGCATGATGATGCACGCGCGTGATGGATTGACATGGTTGGCATTGTGCTGTCTGCCGTCGTACGTAGTAGGATAGTAGGGCGCCTAACTCAATCCTTCCAACTTCCCCCTCTCTTTTCCAATGTCTACGTCCTTGATTAGTAGTTCGCCACCTAACCTTACAAGGCAGTGACAATATCCTGAGGCTCTGCTACCCGCAGGTGTCATCGCAATTTCCCCACACACCGTTCTACGTCATCCCACATGTAGTTGAGGGACCCGTCGATGATGGAGGAACGGGCAATGTTTCGAACTCAATATAGCAATGGCAATGCGAAGCGAAGCGCAAAGTAAAAGAAAACGGTTCCCGCAACCCGCTTCCCGCGCTGTCACTGTTACAGCCTTTTGCGAAAGTCTACCAAACATCCAACTTTAATTAAGATTAATCATGGAAACACAGACGCTGCAGACAAAGCGCACGGTGTGTGGAGCTTCAGAGGTTAAGATTTCCGCGGGCACCTCGGGGTCGACCGCAGAACAGGAAGCTTGAAAGGACGCGTACGTACGCGCCTACGCTAGGGATGGACGAACGCGTCCTGCGTGTCCTGCGTCTTCGAATGCTTCTAATTCGCGTCGCGTCGCGTCGACGCTAAGACCCATCTGGCCCCATCCATGGATCTGTCACAACACGTTACGCGACACGGTAAATGTTTGGTACGGTAACACCTCCACCCACACCCCCCAACCCAACCCCACGCGCCGCCCGCAGATCGACACGGGAAGAGGCGTAAACGATCGACAACATTGGTTACAGATCCCAACGGCCTGTGTTGCTTCTGTCGTTCTCGTTTCTACTTTCTGTTTCGAACAGCTTGTTTGTTGTTCGTCCGCTACAAGACAAGTCGGGATCGCACTATGCGGCTGTACGCTTTTGGTGTGAAACACGAGGGTGCTCGCCCTGGGACTAGCGCGGGGAGCACTGGGTGTATTTTGCAGGCACAGAGCATCAGAGTGCTTTGGGCGGGTTGGTGCGACGCTGTGGTCGCTTGCAGCAACCCAGTTGATCATGGAAATAGAGATGATGGAGAGGGGAATAAGAATGGTGGTAGTAGTGATGGTGTTGGGGAACCACACGTTCGGTACATGGGCACAGGCCTCACGGCTGCTCAGAAAGAATACTTGACCAGCGACAGCGATCTGAAACGAGCGCTTCCCCTCGGTCCAAATCGCGATAATGGAAGCGAGATCATCTTCTTCGGTAGCACGATGCACGATGGATTGAGGGGGTATGTGTTGACTGTCAAGAGTGGGGAGGACATCGACCGGAAAGCAGCGGATCAGACGGTCGTCTTGTTTGGTACCGATGTTGAGATCGAGGACAATGGCGTACCAGACATACAAACTTTCACCGTAAGCGATCAGGTTGAGATCGTGAGGGACGTGAAGATCGGGAGTGAGGGGCATGTACTGGTTTACGTTGAGCATCGTTCCGCGGCTGTGGAGTCGGTGGTGCGGGTCAAAGACTTTGCGGCTTTCCGGCGTTATCTTGAGGCCGGTGAGATGGGTGAGGGGACCGGAGTAACGGTCCTTCCTTACGAACTTGGCGAATTCCCGCTGTGCGTTGGGAATGCTACGACGATGACTGCGCTAGACGACGATGGGCACGTTTGGACGGAGACAAGGGATCCGAGGTATGAGAAGTGCTTGGGCCGACCGTATGATGGTGCTTTAGACATTGCGCCCGTGCCTTACCTTGAAATGACCTACGTCACGAAGGTGGCATCGGGCGGGTACATGAGCGCGGCCTTCAACTCGGACGGCGAACTCTTCTTATGGGGTCAGGCATGTCCTGGGTCAAATGAAGAATTGGACGTGCTGAATGGCAATCCTGAAACGAGCGCACTGGTAACGGGCATCAGTGCTGATGACGTTCAAGAGGAGTTTGTCAAGTGCTTGGACGTCCGGATAGATGGTCAGGACGCAAAGGTGTATGAGGTAGCGGTTGGTCATGGCCACATCCTAGTGGCAGCCCAAACGTGTAAGACGGAAGGAAGGGTCAAAAGAGTTTTGTTCGCAGCGGGAGACAACAGCAGGGGCCAGTTGGGTCTAGCAACGGATGCGGACTTCAAGAAGAGATTTGAACGCGTCACAGCTTTGAGGGACGAGCGAATCATTCAGCTGGCGGCGGCTGGATGGTCCACGTACGTCCTAACGCTTGAAGAATAACTATCTCACATTGTCGGGCTTCAAACACCCAGAGAAGTACCAAACTAGGTATGCGGGGAGGAAGCGAAGTGTATGCAACAGTGCGCATCTGTAAGAAAACACGACATCAGCCACAGCTCAGTAAGGAAGGCCACAACCACGCGGCGACACACCACAATCATATGACACTACCCTCGTACGCTTCGCAGGTCCTGGCTCAACGTGGAATATCGGGCCCAAAGGGTCAAGCTGCCCATCCACGATATCTATCGGCGGTGGTGGAGGTGGTAACAGATTTGGCGAACCGGGCTGAACAGCGATCTGCGTAGTGACAACAATGGATCCAGCTCTGCTTTGGATGATCGGAGGAACGAGTACAGACTGAGCTGAGACCTGAGAGGCTTTGGATTGAGTCTTGGATTTGCGGGTGCTGAGGTGGATGAGCCGGCGTGGCAGAATGCAATCGAACAGAGGACGTAGATGAGGCAGACATGCTACAATGATTCCAGTACTTATCTGGGCGATTGCCCACATCAGAGTGTTGCCCATGCCGTACGTTACGTCGCCTTGGTATGCGACATCGGCCAGTGAGTCGACACGAAAGGCACCAATGAACATGTTGCTACTCACGTTAGTCATGACTGAGAGAGGATGGTCCCTGATCGCACAACAACCCAAATGCGAATATGGCCGACACAGCCACCCTGTGGGAATGGCGCAGCTTCAGATGCCAGACCACGTAGTGCGGAAAACACCAGATGACCGCATCTAGGACTACTCCGAGCACCGCTATGGTGACGACGCAGGGCTTCAGTCGGAAGCAGTATCGTGGATCCTCGAAAGGTATTGTGTAGTTTTGCTTGATCGGCCGACAGTGGAGCGCGATTACCATGACAGACGCTAGTCCCAGGGCGATTGCCGCAATGGTACAAAAGTGAGCTGTGGTTTGGATTAATAAACATGTGGATACCGGATGGTGGTGGATGTGTAAGGTTTGACAATACCACCGTATCTCAACCAGCTGTACGTCCTGGTGTATAAGGTCCGAATGAAGAAGATGAGAATCGCGCATCGAGTGAAGGCTGTGCATATGGCTAGGGGAAGCCGGAAGAGCCACAGTATCTGTGAGCGTGAGCGCCCGCCTCACAGCCAGAATGTTATCCACAGCAAGAATGTCATACTATCAGCGTTCGCTTGAGATCCGCCGTGGCAGCTGTCACCATGTGTTGACGGACAAGACTAGCAGCCATCGCTTCGTCGCATTAGCAACGCAGTATGAATCGCAGACGTGAGCGACTCGCAAACAATAAACATGGCCATCACCACGTAGAGAAGGAGCTACCCGACGTGGTTAGAGAGTGCCTTCTGTAAAGGGGTCAGACCATACCAGGGCCAACACCAAAAACGTATCATCAATAGTCCATGGCAGTAGTCGCGTGCGCTTTGAGTAGAAGCGCGCCAGGATAAAAAGCAGAGGTAGCACCGAGAGAATGACAAGGCCCGCGATATAATTGCCGAATAGCATGGGTTGGTCGGATCGTGCCGACTCTAGGAAAAAGGACCGGCGGGGGGTGTGGTGATGGTGCCCTAGGATGCGGTCGAACGCATTACGTGAGATGGGGTGAGGATGCAAAGTTAGATGGGCGGGTAGGTGTCGCAGTAGATGGTGAGGTGGTGAGAGGTGGTGGGGGATCGAAGATGGGATTGTCGCACAATGGCATGCCTCCTGCGGGGCTACTGCCGTCGAGGGTGGTGAAACAACTGGAGACACAGACATGCAAGAAGGTGCCAGCGAGAAAGTGAAGCAATCCGGGAAGGCGCCGCCGTTGGGCAGGCAGCCCTTTTGGTAGCGACGGCGGCGAGGCTCGGACGGTGGCCCGGGGCGTCGTGGTTTCGCATGTCAGAGGAGTTGTTCGGGCAAACCCAGCGCACCGTGCTGATCAGGCTGCTGCATGCGCACAACTCATGAGCGCGGTGATGATGTCAATCGTGAAAAAAAAGATGCGGTGTTGATGCCCGGGCGACCAAAGCTGCATGCGGAAACAGCCCGACATGGCCAGGAAGCGACGCTTGGACGGGGGTAAGATGAGCACCAGGGCGCAGCCGAAGCCTTACAAGGCGACGAGAAAAGCAAATGAGGGGTGACTTGAGAGTTCACGAGGTTACCAGTGAGTCGCAGAGTGCAGTACAAAGTAAATTGTCGGTGCGACAGTTTCAGTCTGACAGCTGAGGCTATCGGAGGGAGGCCGCCAGTGATTACGGTATTGCAGCCACAGTCGGACCTATCGAATCCCACACGGCACCGGATATCCGACCAAATGGCATCGGCACGGAGGGTATGACTCTTCAGGACCCTGGAAATCCAACTCTATCGCGGGTTTCGTGATGCGAACGCGTTGCTCAGCCTCGGACCAGTGTCGCGTCTGCTCGAGTCGGGCCGGTTATTCTTTTTTCGGCGTACCTGCTCTAGCACGGCGCACATTCACCCACCTCGGACAATTACGAGTGCGCCCGTGTATGCAGCGCAGGTGAGGTGTAATTCCTACATCACGACGACGCGAGGGTACGTGAACCGCCGTTTACATGTACAGCAGAGTTTCGCTTGCGCGGCCAGTGCTGATCGATCGCACTTTTATCTTAGCTGCGGCCAGTCAGAGACAGATCGTCGGGCCAAACGCATCAGTGGCAGGGCTGATCAGGCCTTGGAGAAACAGCACAGCGAGGGAAAAAAGCAAGGGTAGCGTCGATCATGATCACCACGACCTCACGCAACAGGCCTCGTTTGATGTGGGTACGATGGTTCACGCAGGCTGTCGCGGCACGTCTGCGCAGGCCCTCCACCACCGCTGACAGGCTGCGAGCTTTCTCACCATCAGGCGCTCCAACGCGAACCCTCCATGGCAAAACGGAGATTCCGGTGCTTTGCCACGACGGTAGCAGACGGCGCATGACAGGCCGCACGCCCTCTCGGCCCCCATTGGGCAGCGCTGCGAAACGCCAGCGGGATCCGGCAGATGGGTGCACGCCATCCAGGGGTGCAGCATCGTTCATCCTGAGTGTGCGCTTTTCCAAGGCCGTGCAAGACCCACCCATGTCGCTGGTCGAGGGCTGTAAACGTCATGTGCCCGTACGCCTGCCTGCCAACTCGTACTTTTCCGCTTGGGCCCATAGGAGAGCATTTTCTTGTCGGGCTAGGGCTGCCTGGGGCCTGGGAAGCGAGATGGGCCACTAATGCCATCCTGACCTGATCCGTCGACCGTTTTTCTGGCTTCAAAGTAGCCTTGCCATCCGTTTTACACGCGGCAACTCTCTTTTCCTTTTGCTCCGTGGACCAGCACTGTCACAACACCCCCTGGACGTCTGCCCTCAACCTGCACTGTGTATTTAGGACTCCTCGCTCCCAGCATCGACTCACTCCGCGGCTCTGCGGCCATGAACTAGCACCTCTCCCGCTCTATCCGGACTAATATACACCATGGACTCCCACCACTCTTCGCCATCCCCTCGCAGGGCGAGCCCCCGACACAGCATGCAGAGACAAAGAAGTAACTCGTTTCCCATTGTTGAGGCTCTGGGTTGCTCAACCCCAGAAGCACTCCTTATTCTTGCTGAGGGCAGAGCCGCCGTCCGGAAACGCCGAGCTCGACGCAACCAGTCCGTCGACGACGAAGTCAACCGTCTCTTCAACCCCCAGGACCACCTCAAGTTTCTCGAAGGCCTCGCCGCCCTACCCACCCCTCGAGATCAAGAATCTCCCTTTGACGCAAAATGGTCTCACTCTCGCATGCCATCCGATGCCACGGATAACAGCACCTCGACCGTGGTCGCACATGTAAACGATGGCGAACCTCGGAATATGTCACCCACGCTAGGCGACTATTCCGCTAACCTTGCCGCTTTCATCAAGAACCAACTCAAGTCAATACCGACGTACCAATCCAACCATCGCCCCACCTCATCCCTCTCTCCCCGATCGTGTCCGGATCTATCGTTTCCTCGAGTGCCGACGTCGCCAAACCCAAATGCACGCCGCCAGACCGATGGACCAAAGGCCATCGAGATACCCCCAGTGCGACCGCCGATGAAGAGTCAATTCTCTGCCTGGAGCTCCACCGACGACGACACGGATGACGAGGCGCTTCCCCTCCCGGAGTATACCTTTTCCAGTGAACAAGGCCCCAACTCCAAGGGAAGCAACTTCACGCCGTCCATCCTAGGCTACTACGAGACCTCGCACCACAATTCGTCGTTTCTATTTTCGTCGACGCCGCTAGAGGAAGAGTCAGAGCCCACTACGGCTAAAGCCTTCAAGTTTCCTGACCCGTCAGCACTACCACGCTCCTCGCCTGAGGAAGAACACGATGATGACGAGGACGTCGCCGACTACCCCTCGTCGTCTTGCCCCTCGCAGCCTCAGCTCACTTCGACGTCAGCACCTTCGTATACGTCGTCTTCGGTGTCGTCGTCCTCGTACTTTGACTGCAAGCGCCTAGCCATCACCCCGCAGATGAAGCAGGCTGTCATCGCGGCAGTCACACCACCACACCCACACAACAAGAGGCTTACTGCTGTGTCGCCTTGGGAGGGCAACGCCTTCTCCAACGTGCACGACGTGTACGTTGAGTCACAGCAGCGCGTCAACGTCGACGGCATGTCCTTTGACATGCTCCGCGACCTGAACGTCTCCAGCAGGCTCACACCTTGCTGAGCCCATCACTACAACTCTTTTTCCTATCTCCCTGTCTTACTAGCGTGCGCGTTCGGGGGTGTTGTTGTTGCCCAAAAGCTGTGGTTCAGCCGGTCTAACCACACCCAACGGCCTCTTCCTTTTTTTACCTTGCTTCTTCCCTGTCTTTTGCACGCAAAATATCCCTCTTGTAATTCGGTTGTCTCTCGGGCGTTTCACACAAGCATTTTATCACAGACTGCTAAGCTTTTTTCCTTTGTTTGCACAAGTGGGGTGTTTCGGCTTCTCTCTCGATTTAGCACATTCGGCGCTCTTGCTTCTTTTTTTCCTTCTTCTCTACATGAACTTATCTTTTTTTTTTCTTGTGGGGCGTCTTTCCAGCACATCACGAGTGTATACGCGACACACGAATTCCATTCATTCTTTAATCTAAGGGGATGGACGGGAGGTTCTGGAGAGATTGTTGCGTTCCAGAGTCGTTGAGCAGGCAGGACCAGAATGCAAGTATGAAAGACTGGTAGCAGTGGATTTCGGGCATAGTTTAGCTTGAGAAGGAAACAGAAGAACACACAGCATACATCTGCAACACAACAATACACACACTCGGTAGCAATACAAACACACACTTGCGCATCTACTCTATGCTTTTCTCCACACCTTTCTTGCTCTAAGTGATGCTAATATTAACCCACCAAAGCTGCTATATCCTCACGAGCCGAGCGTATACAAGAAGAAAAGTTGCCATACCGAGTACCCGGGTCAGGTCAAAAAGGCATCTGAATCATGAGACACGGCAGTCGCACGGATAATCAAATTGATTTAGTAGGATTTAGAGCGGTGAAGGAAGGGGGAAGAACATGCAAGGATGCAAGGATGGGTTGGTGGGGAGGCGGAGGGGCGGTGGTGGAAGTCTGGCAGCTTGCAAGACGACAGCTTCTAAGACGAGGTGATCTTCCTTCTTCCACGCTCGAGCGCGGAAGACAGAGAAGGAAGGGGGGCAACATGCAAGGTCCCGCTCGTGCAGGCCGAGATCTAGATCTATCGACGGCGCTGGTCTGGGTCTGGGTCTGGGCCGTCGCTGGTCTGGCCATGCACGAACGCCGATCAGGGTGTTTGGCTGGACGCGATGCGGCGACGTCATGTTTGATTGGTTTGCATGCCGAATTTGTTTGCAAAGGACGCGACTGTGCCGCTTTGCAGGACAACTTTACGCGTCGATGTCTGCATGCGCGATAGAAGCGTCTTTGTGGAGGGATGTGGAATGTACTCTGGTTGCTTCCACACTCATTGACGTTCGAAGTCTTTGTGGTTGGGTGCATATAGGCCACGTTGTGGGTAGAGAGCTTGTAACCTTGGGTTCGTTCACCAGCCCTCCCCACCCACCACCACTCTCACTCTCCCACATCACTCTATAAATCCCCGCCAGCCACGTCCACCTGCGCGTAACACACACCCACACGTCCGCCCACCATGGCAGACACCGAGCCCAGCCTCGTCGCCAGCGCCCTCGGCACCGCCGCCTACGCCTTCACAAAAGTGCAACCCCTCCTCCCCGTCTACGCCCACATGATCCTCGCCTCCCTCTTCCCCATCTACGCCGCCGCCCACGCCTCGCTCACCCGCCCCTCCACCGCCGCGAAGCCCCCAAAGAAAAACCGGAAAGACCGCGCACGCGCCGCCGCTACCGAAGATGAAGACAGCGACTCCGAAGACGAGGAAGAGGAGGAGCCAGAGAACGAGATGGAAGGGCTTTCGCCGAGACATATCATCTTGTTCCCGCTTTTCGCGGGGATTTCGCTGGCGACGCTGTATTTTTTGCTGAAGTGGCTCAAGGACCCGAGTATATTGAGTAAAGCGCTTAATGCGTATTTCGCTGTCTTTGGGTTCTTCGCTGTGACGAAGTTGGTTAGTGATGTGCTGGATATTGGGCATTCGATTATATTCCCAAGGAGACATGTGCTCGGGGGCGCGCTGTACCATGTCGACGGCAAGGCAGGGAGGGCGGTGCCTGTCGCAGGCAACACCAAGGCCAGCGGGCCCATTACAAGCCCGCTCCCCGGCTTTCTCGCGCGCATACCACTTTCCGATGGAGCGAAAGAATGGCTCTGGGCGGACCGCGCGATGCCCTCCAATAAGTGGACGCTGAAGCTGTATCTTGAGCGCGCGCTTGCGGGCAAAGCTAGAGTAGGCGCGCACACGCTTGTCGGTGCTGTGGTAGCGCTGGCTACGCTCGTCTACTTCAACCTCGTGGACAAGACGTGGTACCTGACCAACCTGCTTGGTTTCAGTTTCGCATATGGCAGTATCCAAGTCATCAGTCCGACGACGTTTGCGACTGGAAGTGCGATACTCGTGGGGTTGTTCTTCTATGACATCTACATGGTCTTCTTCACGTACGTACTCTCCTCCTTCATTCACCTGTTCGCACAGAAACACTGCTAACACCACCTCTTCTTCCAGTCCTCTCATGGTAACAGTAGCATCCTCCCTCGACGTCCCCATCAAACTCATGTTCCCCAAACCCGGCACCGCCACCACGCCCTCGGGCAAGAACGCCGCTGCCATGCTCGGTCTAGGCGATATCATCATCCCTGGACTCATGATAGGCCTTGCACTGCGCTTCGATCTCTACCTCTTCTACCTCCGCCGCCAGAAACGCGTCCCCGCAACAACTGAAGGAGCCGAGGACACGGTTGTGAAGGCGGAGTTTACACCCCTGGCAGGCCGCTGGAGCGACCATTTCTGGACGCATTCACTCATGGGACGCCCGCTGTGGTCTTCTGCCGCACCCTCAGAAAACGGGAAAGAGGAAGCACCGTTCACGTTCCCGAAAACGTATTTCAATGCTTCGCTCGTGGGCTATGTAGGCGGTCTGGTCGCCACGTTCGCCGCGCTGCATCTCATGAACCACGCGCAACCTGCTCTTCTCTGGCTCGTTCCAGGCGTGCTGCTCAGTCTCTGGGCGACTGCGCTTGTAAGGGGTGAAATCGCGCTGATGTGGCACTACAGCGAGGAGATAGTGGAAGAAGCGACCGAGGCGGGTAAGGAAGCGACGAAGAGGACGGGGCAGCTGTTCAAGGAGGAGGATGTCAATGCTGTTAGAAAACCGGCGACGGGGAAGTCGAGGAGGCCCGAGAGGGAGGTGTTTTCCTTTTCTATTGAGGGGCCAAGGAAGGTTGGGCCGACGGCTGAGGCGAAGGTGGAGGGAAAGAATGAGGGGAGTGAAGCAGGAAACGGTACGACTGTCCCCACGACTGTGAAGAGTCAGGTTTGGACTGGTTCTGAAGCGCATAGTTCGGCGAGGGAAGAGGGCGGTGTTGAACCTGCTGGAAAGCGGCTTCGGGTCAGGTAGGCGAAGATGAGATATTTGTGAGAGAGGAAAAGAGAAGGTCACGTTTGATGATTCAGTCGTTGTTGCGAGCATTTACAATTCGGGTACCAAAAAAAGTCCCATGCACCGTTGTTGCTCGCAACAACGACTCGATGGATTCAGAAATACGTCTGATGATTCATTGTTGCATAGCGATGGAGTTTGGGAAAGTCGGTATATCATCATATACGGTTCTGGCAAGACAATGTGCCATTTTACTTGCGCGGTCTCTTGTGTCTCGCGGAAACAAAACACGACATTGTCCCCTCATCAGTCCTCTCGTCTACTAGAATCTCCTATCCTGATACCCACACTCTAACCACTTCTCGTCTTTCTCGTCTCTCTCCTTTCTCTCCTTTGGTATCTCATATCCCCAACCGCAGACAGTTCCCTCCGTCTCATCCGTCTCATCCGTCTCATCCATCATTATCATCACTTCCCACACCCCCCGCATTTCTCCCCACTACCACCTTCCCCACGGTTGATATGTGAGCAGTATGGACATAGCCATTCGGTCATGTGCGGCATGGTGGAACTTTTCCGGCGTTCGGTATACTGGGGTAGACTTTTATTAGGAGCAGACAGGTATTTTGTGAGTGGCTGGACGATGCTTTTGAGGCGGACGATGGAATCGTTTTTTGAGAGAGTGCGGGAAGTTTGGGGGGTTTTGGTCATGCTGGAGTTGCTGTTGGTTGGATTGTTGGTTTAGAGGGTAGGTAGTGGTGCAGGTTAGGAGGGTAGAAACGATGTGTTTGCGAGGAGGAAATACGTTAAGAGGGAATATGTGAAGTGGTGGACCATTGTTTGCTATAGATGGAAGCTTGATTGTGAGTGTGGCACATTGTACATATCGTCACTGCGCCACAAATCAAGGAAGTGAGATGTGGCATGGAAGAATCGGCATGCCCAGAGCATGCTTCAACACCAAACCAGAACACCTCGACCACATACCAAGACGCCCCCTCTAGCAACCCACAACCTCTTCAGCCTCCACAGCAACACCCGTCTTCGCCTTCATCCCCATCTCCCCCTTCAGCCCCAACAAGAACCCCGTCGAAACATCCACCGCCAAGCTCTCCCTACCAAAACACGTCACCGCGATTTCCAACTCCTTCACCGCACAAGCCACCGCCTCATCCAACCTCCCATGCCTCCTCCACCCCACCGCCGCATCATGCCACGCAAGCCCCAACGCCTCCCCCACCAACCCCTCCTCTTTCAGCAACCTGCACAACTCCAACGCGGCCTTCGGCACAGGCCGTCTCCACAGCTGGCGCCGCCCCGTCCGGATCCGCGCGTCCAGCACCACCATTCGCGCGCGCCGGGTATCGCTGCTGGGCGTGGGGTCGCTGCATGCCGGACAGGCGCAGGTAAATCCGTAGGAAGAGAGTTTTGCGCGCCGCGAGAGGGTGGTTTGGTAGGGTCGCTCGTAGCTTAATCGTATTTGGGAATTTGAAGGGATGGGCACGATGGCGTGGATTGTGATTTTTCCAGTGAGCGGGTTGAATGCGAAGGATGCGTTGGGGATGCAGCTGTGGTTGAAGCGCGCGGCGAGGGGGCAGATGGATGTTTTTGATCCGGTTTGCCAGGCGTTGGAGTTGAAGATGTCGATTATCTTTGCCTCTTCTTCTTCTTCTTCTTCTTCTCCATCCTCTTTCAATTTGTAGGTTTTCTGCGCGTACAGGGAGAGATACTGGGTTTTTTGCGAGTCGTCCAATGAAGCAAAAGCTGAGACTACGGCGCTGTTGCTGCGCGGTTCGGCGACGCTGAATAAGGGTGTTTCGCTAAGGATGAGCGTACCCGGCTGGATGGTCGTGGAAGCGAAACAGCCTAGTCCTTCGCCTGGGGAGGCGCGGACTGTGTATACGCTGTCCATATCGCGATTTTGTAGAGATGGTTGTGGCCCTATTAGTTGCGTCTCAATCTTTGGTCCGCGGTGAGAATTTCGATTGTAAGTGTATAGTTGCTGCGGTAGTGCAGCTTGGTGTTAGGAGATGCATTGTGTTCGATGTGTGTATATACGATACTGTGGCGGCTGTTGTGGAATTATGTGGTAATCGGAGGCAACAGTTTTGCAGCTTTGTCACCTTCGTGTTCGGCCGTGCCTGTCGAGATGGATGCGAACTAGCGTGGTGACGTCATGGGTACGGCTACTTTCTTCTCCTGCGCCTGAGATAAGTCATCATGTGGCGTCTTCATCGCGAAGACTGAGGTATCTCGACCGTGTTCACATTGGATTGCGCGTAAGTGTTGATAAAGTGTCAGCATACGCGCCCAACGCGGGACGCGTCGTTAGGCCATTGCGGGCCCGCTGCTCCCTTCCGTATACTGCCGTCGTTCCTCCTTGATTGTCACAGCGGGGCTTCAAGTTCGCAACGACGAGTCATTTCTTTTGTCGCTTCCTCAAACCGCGTCCGGTCTCTCTTCCGTCACTTCAATCCGTCCTCTCGCTTTTCCTTTCTCGTTCTCATTACACTCTCTTCGCATTGACTACTCCATCCCGCGGCGCGATGTCGGACTTCCAGGATCCCATCGACAATCGCGTCAAACGCGAGCCGAGCTACGAACCACAGGGACGCGTCGACAGCTACCCACAGACCTACCACGGTTATGATAGCTATCATAGTAGACGTGAGCCCAGCCGTGAGCGTCAGGAACGTCCTCGCAACCGCTGGGGCGACGACATCAAACGCGAACCAAGCCGGGAGCGAGACGACCGTCCAAGCAACCGCTGGGGAGATGAACGCAGACGCGAGCTTAGTCGTGACCGACATGATCAATCACGCGACTGCCGGGTCGATGATCGCAGGCGCGAGCGCAGCCGTGATCGCGATGACCGTTCACGCGACCGCCGGAACGATGATCGCAGCCGGGACCGCAGCCGTGGTCGCGATGACCGTTCACGCCACCGTCTGGATGGTGATGATAGACGCGATTCGAGGCGCGGATCTGATGATCGTTCACGCAATCGCTCAAGAGATAGCTTCAAACGTGAGCCAAGCTATGAGTGGGAGCATCGTCCACGCAGTCCTGGGGGTGATCGAGACGATGGACCGATACGCGGTCGCGACGACAGCAGAGAACGTGAATGCAGCCCCTTAACTGGAGATGACGAGCATGACGATCGAGAGGACAGCGCGAGGAGCATCAGACGCGACTTGACTAAGGACTACACCAAAGAGAACGACCCGTACTGGTACCCGGGCAAGGTATAGATCAGAGAGACAAGCTTCATAACAAGCTGCATGCCTGACCAACACAAGGGAAAATACTCGCACCCCACCAAGATGCCCTCGCAGAACCCGCACGACCCCAAACCGCGAAACCCGAAGCGCACCCAGAGCTGTCGCACGGAATCGTCCGGACACCGTCACCAACGCTTCGAGCGGAAACATGAGCGTCGAGAGGACGAGAAGGAACGTCTGCTTAGAGGAGACCTTGGAAGTAAGGAGTCCACTTGCTGCCTTGTTCTTTATCCATGCGATGCATTGGCTAACTGTATTGCTCTTCTACAGCTCCGCCTCCCGACGCCGGTCCCAACTGGGCGAAGAACCGTATTGCGACTTTGGAGAAGTACGCGAAGAGGACAAAGAAGAGGCACAAGAAGCATGAGAAGCGTATGCGCAAGGCGGCGGAGCAGGGTTAGGCTTGAGAAAAGAGCAAGGTGTGTGGAGAACGATGGAGATCAGAGCGGAATGTTGAGCGCGTAGAAGCGGTTTGCTCAGGTCATGGCTATGCTAAATTAGCAGCGACATGTATTATCTCGATATACTTTTGTCGTAGCTATGGCAGACGTTGCGGGTTAACAGAACAATGTAAATGCATTCAGATCATATCTAACAAGCCGTTTATCTCTTCATGTCCCTGAGTGATGCTATGAATGTTAACAGCGAGGGATGGGAGACATCCTGCCCTAGAAGCCTAGAAGAAGTCGATGTTTCTCCCTCCGTCTTTTAAAGCAAATGATCTACTCTTGCCTTCACTAACATCAGTCAATCACAGACCATTCATCCAATCCTCGAAATATTCATCGTCCTCCATCTTCCGCAGCAACTCCTCATATCTCTTGCCTTCCCTAACACCCTCATCCAAACTCCACGGCAGCTTATCACACTGCTCGACATCCTCATAAAACGTCGCGCCAAAATCTTCTAAGATCGTACATCGCTCCTCCATGGTTCTGCAATACGCCAAGTCCACCCAGTCTTCGGGCTTTCGGGGCGGATCGTATTCTTCCAACCATGTTTGTGAGTTTTCGGCCCATACCGACAGGACCCAGATGCCAGAATTGGTGGAAGTATACGCGACATGCAGTTCGGATGGGAAGTGGTAACCGTAAGGATATGGTTCGTCTCTTGTGTGGCGGTCGTAGAACTTGAGGGATGGCCACCAGCGCGCGCCCAGGTGGAGCATACGCAGCGCGAACGCATCTTCTTGCTCTTGGTCGGAGAATGCTCCTGGATCTGACATCTTGCGCGAGAGGCCAAGGCACTCCAGCTCAGGGTTTGTAAACCTCTTCATGATGATGCCGCCATGGGATGGGTATGAACAAACCGTACATGCAGTCCTCGAACTCGAAGTCATTCGGACGCGTGCGTCTGGTGAGGCTGACATATTCGAACACGGGAGGCTTGTGTCTAAAGAGATTCTGGATGTGTTGATACCCAGGTAGGTATTCAGCAAAGTGCAGCTGAGGATCAGGCAGCGTTCCTGAGGGTGCTGACGCCGCAATTGCTACGCCGCACGCTCGCAGCCATGGCATTTTGATGCGACACAGCTGAGTCAAGTTTCCCGTAGACGCCGACAAGAGCCTCAGAGTCCAGAAAGTACATGTCACATCCTAAGTTGAAGTATACATTGCTTTCTACACGTTTCCATTGTTGGCGTACAACAACGATGTATGCAGTAATGCGACACAGACTCTCCTCGTCCTCCACTGCATTCTGGGATGTCGTCCCCATAGTCATCTCGAGAACTCTGTTGTTAATGGCGTTGCAACGATGTCGCAGTCCGGCTGTTCGTGCAACTGGCTCCGAATGCCGAGGCCCAGCCGAACCCAATGGCGCAATGCCCACGGGTCTTTCCGATCGGGCCTTCCTCCTGTTTATTTCGAACCATCCTTCAACACCACCCATCACACCTTCTCAACTCAAGCATTTCGCCGCGAACAAGCTTTCGCAAGCTAACTTGGCAGATGGAAAGCTTACTACCCTTCAGGTGTGCACGCCGGGCACCACCTATCACGAACTTCCTATCCCGTACTAGCACCACCACACCAATCCTTGCCAAGTCACACGCCAACTGATAAGCAACGACAAGCTTCTGCTGCAGTTAATTTATCCTGCATATTTACGCTATGGGAGCTTTCCGTCGTTGCATAGGGTCTTTGGACAGTAGCGATTTCGAAATTCGATGTGGTCGAGAGCCGAGGTACAGTGAGAAATGCCATCGCACAGTAAAGGTGACGGAAATCATGACGAACGCAGGGAGATTAGATCTACTACGTTACGAAGAGCATGCGGCACCTTCAAAGATCGAGCAATACGGTCGAGCACCGCATGTCCCACCAGCTCTTTCGCTTTCGCTGTCGAATCTGCAAGAGAGCGTTCGGGCGTTATCCCAAAGAGGCAGGAGAACCTGACGATGCAAGCACGACAACCACGAAGTCGGACACTTTCACGCACATGTGGTGGAAGTGACAGTGATATGATAGGCGGACTTCGTCCCGTACACCAGGAAAATCACTTATCAGGGTCTTCTGATACCTACCGAGTCAACACACGAGCGGGACTGTCCACTCATACCCCTGTCCAGTCCGGTAATTCGCCGATCTCTTGGTGAAGAGGCCTTCACCAAACGACCTGGGCTACCAATCAGTAATTCGTATCTCGGCGTTCGAACTGATGGATCTCGTGAGCCGCTTTCCAGTCCAGCATGGAGAGCGAGTCCAGCTGGATAGCTATGCGCCTGACCAGTGGGTATTAGGAAGGTATCATCAAGTGTTGGATCTGGACCATCGCGCCATCGTATAATGAGTGTGCCTAGAGGTATACGACATGAAGTACGAGCTCGAGTTGGGAAGTATATAAAGGGTGTCTAGCAGCGCTGGTAACACCGCACTCATCAACGCAGCATTCGCTTCAGCAGTCTATCGTTCTACTCTCCACCTCTTCTCTCGCTTCGACTCCATTCTCAGTTCTTCAACTTCGTCCCATCACACAACATGAAGCTTTCCATCGCTGTCATCGCCGCCATCACTGGCTCCGTTCTGGCCCGTCCATCCTCCCTCGCTGAGCGCGTTCAATCCCGTGCTGATGGCAGTCGCCGTCACAGGACCCAGCCCATGATTCTAGTCGGCACAGCCGCGAAAGAGAACGCCAAGTTCGTCGCAGACGTCGACAACACCACCGCCCACGTCGACTACTCATCCAATTGGTCCGGTGCCGTCCTCGAGACACCCTCCTCCGGCTACTTCAAGTCAGCCACCGGACGTTTCACCGTACCTACACCCAAGCACGTTGGCTCTGGCGGAACCGAGTCTTCCTCAGCTTGGGTTGGTATCGACGGCGATACCTGCGGCAGCGGTCTGCTCCAAGCAGGTATCGATTTCACCGTCAGCAGCTCCGGCGCTGTCTCCTACGACGCCTGGTACGAGTGGTACCCCGACTACGCCTACGACTTCAGCAACTTCGCCGTCAAGGCCGGCAACGTCATCCAAGTCGACATTGTCGCTACCTCCACCACCAAGGGCACAGTCTCGCTTACCAACGTGAGCACGGGAAAGAAGGTCAGCCAGACGCTTAGCGCACCCAGTGGCTCCGTCCTGTGCCGTCAGAACGCAGAGTGGATTGTAGAGGACTTTGAGTCCGGAGGTAGCTTGGTTGCGCTGAGCAACTTTGGTACTGTTGTCTTCACCCAGGCGAGTGCTAGTCTGAGCACGGGTGGAACGGATGGGTTGAGTGGTGCTACTATTATTGATCTTAAGCAGGGTAGCACTGTTTACACTGATGTTACTATCAACAGCGGTTCGCAGGTTACTGTTCAGTACATTTAGGTTGTGGATGGTAGGGGAGGAAGTCGTGGTCGGAAGGCTGCGATGGGGTGTATATGATGCATGGACAAGGCTACATTAGGTAGAGGTCAGGCGGTCGGTCGCGGATAAACGCACTTTGAGGACTATATAGCAATGAATCATTCACATGTTAAAAGACCCAGCGTTAACGTAGACGTCAAGCTTCTTTTTGAGCCTGCAAATCAAAGTCATCTTGCCATCGTAGTTTGTAACGCGATTAACGGCTCGTCAGGTTATTGCATGAATGCATTCACATTGTTTTCTATCTAGTCCAGATCAAAGCTGACGCGTAGATATTCTGAATGCATACAGTAAGCCCTCCCTCAATGAAAGTCCTTCCCTTCCGTCTTGAGTCGCTCCTAGAGTTTGCCTCGAATGACATCTCACTTCTTGGTGCCGCCGCTCTGTTGGCCACCGGCATTGGCATTGCGATCGCCAGCGCCCTGAGCGCGAGCCGCGAAACCACCAGAGGACATGTCGCCGCCGCTCTTGGCCTAATCAAAGAGAGATATGTTAGCGTCGGAAGAAGAGTGTGGTTCAGCGAGACATGATGGGAATGCTTACTTGACCAGACTGGATCCTGCTCGCATCGCCCTGAGTCATTGGAGTAGAGTCCTTGGTGCCACCGCCGGTGTTGCCGGAGTTGTTGTTGTTACCCGACATGGTGGGAAGTGAGGTGATGGAAGCTTGAAGTAGTTGGTTTTGCAAAGATTGATGATGTATGTGTTGTACCGTTTGATGATTGCGATGACTTCTCTATCTGGGTGCGAGAACGTGTTCTTATACTGCCGACCTCGAGGGCATTCTTGGTCGTTGATGATGTTGCCGCGGAGGAGGTCGTGGGTACATCGGCTAGCGCATGTAGTACAGCAGCAACATCATGCCTCTATATATTGAAACGAAAATATAGATGCCGGGGTTGTCTACACCGCTCTTTGCTATGGCGGCGGTTATGCATGCTTCGAAGAGCATGTGAAGTGATGTGCCCAAGAGATCAAACACGATATTTCCAGCGCTCTTGCCTTTTCTTCGTGAGCGCCGAGCGTACCTACCTATGTAGCCTTGCAAAGTGGCTTGGGAAACTTCCAACCCCTCATGATTCTTCTCTGCTCAATACTTGAGACTTCATACGAGACATCATAGCTTACATCATAGCGGCTACTACTGCTTGTGAACATCTCCGATCGTCACGCATGGTGTAGCACAACAACCTCGATGACGACAGCCAACGAGCACTGGGCGCGCAAAACTGCATCTTGCCTTCCGAGTCTGGAGTCCCCGCCGTCCTCATCGTACGACTTTTGCGCAAAGCGACGCATAAAGCATTCTGCCGGTAGTACTGCGCCCTGATGGATAGGTATCACAGTGATGGGCATGACGATGCAGATCCGCGCAATGGCAACGCGGAATACGATGGATACGCCCAATCTCAATATTCGAGAGCTTGTTCGACCTTCGATATGCCCAACCCGTAGCACGTGCCCAAAGACGAGTATGTTGATCGAAGCGGAAGTCCCCTGCAATACTTTCCAACTGTGCAGTGGTTCTGCATGCATTGTATCAGGGCGCTGCCCAATCCTCCTTCTTTGGAGTTGGAGGGAGATTTGTAACGTGGTATCGACAGTCCTAATCGTGATAGTCGTGCACCGTGTATTCAACAGGATCGCTTACATCGTCTGCTTTCGCGCCTCAATCACCAGGCCCATCTACGCGCGCCTCAATGATGAAATGGAAGAACTCCCAAGGCAACCGCACAACACATCTGAGCCCAATCCCGTATATCACCCGGAAGCTTATGACTACAATCAAAGTACCCAAGGGCTCCTAACGAAGTTGTAAACGAGCCGTAGCGACAAAAAGAAGCGGAATATCTCTTTTAAATGGTAGAGACGAGATATCCAACATGCAGTTCTTCGATAATCGGTCTTGTCTACTGCTCGGCCTCTGATGTTACTTACGAACGAAGGCTAACAGGATACAGCCCTCTCCGTCGAGCCTTCCATCATACTACCCATGAAGCCCTCGCTGTACTACCTGTCGGCGGACCTAGAGTTCAGGACGCGTTCACTCATACTAACTGCTTTATCAGAAAACTGCGAGGCTTTCCAAGCGGACGACCCTATGCAATGCCCACCGCCCCCTTTAGCGCGCGAGAACTGTGTTTGTGGTAAGATAACAAAGGAACCACTTCTTTTGCGAACAAAGCCTGCTGAATGTACATGCGTGGGCATGCCCATGGCGGTGTTGTTCTTACTTCTCTCCAACCTGAGTTTTCTGGTCTCTCACTTTCCCACCTTCACTTCGCGCCCTGCACTCACCTCCAAGAGCCACATCTCCACCACCATATCTATCTCTTATTCTTATGCCTTCAGAAGTGATAGAAGCGCAAATCTCTAGGTATAAATATCACAATCTTGAGTTAATTCCCATCGATTCTATCGCCCTCCGTCCTCAATGGTCTGGTGAGCCCTTCCTCGGGAGTGATTTGCCTTGTACTTCGGTTCGATTCCGTCCTCTGACCTCTGATAGCTGTTAAATGCCAGTCTAGTTTGTGAGTGAGTCCAACTAATGGACGATCTTACAGGTAGATGATTGGCCTCTTGGGTACAGCCTGATCTGGAAAGTTTACTTTTTTTTGCCTTTATTAATCATTCTTTTACTATGCTTGTATGCACGAAGGACAGATATTTACCTGTACAACTAAGCGGTTTTATCTTTTTTGCATATTAGAGGTGAGTGTGCGCGTCCTTGCGAGGAGTCGTTTGCTCTCTCACCTCAGCCCCACTTTTTGCTCTCCGCGTCTCGACCGCAAGATACGGTCAACTCGCGCTCACCTCCGCAAGCTTGCTATTTAAAACCTGCTCACTACCTCTACTGCTCTCTCCTCTCATCAACTTCCTATCTCCCTCGTCAACTTCGCATCTCCCTCCTGCAACTCCTCTACATCGACCATGGCGAGCTCCCACTCCCCCAACACCAACGACTTCGCCGCTCTGGACGCCAAAGCGCGCGATCACTTCGACCAGAAGCTCGCGAAATTTCATGATTCACTATTTGCGCAACCTATCGGCATTTACGACATCTACGAGAACAACGTATGGATCCCCAGCGTCCCCCAGCGCCTGCAACTAGACTACTATCTCCGCAACTTCAACGACATTGCCCGAGGCAACTACCGCGCTCACTCCTCTAAGTCCCTCGACATCAACCGCGCCATATGGTACTATGACGTATCCAAACTACACTCTCTATCCAACCGCCTCGACGTCGTGCGCCACAATGTCGTCCTCATGGCGTTCATCATGATCGCCAAGCAGCTCGGCCTCGACACGAGCAGCTTCCACGAACCCGGCGCAGAAGTCTTCATCGAAGCCTACATGGAGGCATGGTTATCCAAGACATGCGGCATGGACAGACACGACCACGTGCATTCCTGCCAAGAGGAACTCGTCAAGGTCTGGATGAACAGCAGTTTCGACCTATGCTACTTCCCGGATAAAGCTAGGCGCGACATGATCCAGGCGATCTATTATATGCAGCAAATGGTCTCTGAGCTGGTCACCATCCAGCCTGATCACTTCTACGCGGCGGTCCTATCGGGCGAAGTACCACGCGACGCATTCGAGAAGGAGGGTCCGCTGTTGGTTCTGCACTGGGTCTTTGCGAAGATGAGGAAGGAGCAGAAGCAGAAGGACGAGGAGGCGGCGGCGGAGGAGGCGATGGAGATTGAGCATATGGATAGGCCTGTCGGATTCTTCGTCGATACCAAGCCGGTTCGAATGGATGTGAGTCCAGTCAGTGATCTTCTGGTTGACATCGAGCCGGGAGTAGTTGAGCAGGCTTTGCCTGATGAGGTTAGGCGGTCGTGGATCAGTGTAGAACAGGCCCTGAAGATCATGAAGGATGTCGACAAGGACTTCCTAACACAGGCCATGGAGAGGGCTACATTAGGCAGAGACTAGATAGATGGTCGCGGTTGAGAGTACTACAATGACTACATGACAACCAGACATCATACAAAACAGTTCCTAGATACCTTCTGCTTCACACATGCTAATAGAGTACGTACATCTAAAAAGCACTTTCGTGGATGTAGGCGTCAAAGTCCTTTATGAACTTCCATACTAATACTTTCTTGCTACTGTAGTCTTTAACGTATTCAGGATTTGAATAGAAAAGGAAGATGTAAACAGCTGGTTCGAGATAATACATACCTTAACATGAAAAGGTTCATGCAACAACGTGACATTAATAATTGAACGAAATAAATGCTGACTAAAGAAACCGAGAATCTGAGACGCATGTTGAATAAGCCGAGCGAGGGAGTGAATGACAACAAGTAGATGAACATAGAAGAAAGGCGAAAGCAATGCGAAAAGTTAGTCGACAGACGTGGGGCAATGACGAAGCGGTATCACACTGCGCAACAACATCCACATTCCCACAAAGGTGAGACTTGAACTTTAATTACTCATCAACGGGAGGCTCTTGCCTCCCTCTCCCCCACCATCATCTTAGTTCCTAACATTCCCCCTAATCTCATCATCCCCACCATGCGTGTGCACATACGTCTGATCCCTCTCCTCGGGCGCACCCACACCACCGTGCGCAAAGTCACCCGCCTTGGTAGGCTGGCCGTTGGCCTTGATAGAACCTCCCTCGTCGAGCGGGATCTCGCGGTTGTTGCCTGCGCCAGAGGCGGCGGAGCCGTATTTTACTTGGGCGCCGGGGAATTTGCCTTCGACGTTGGCGGTGTCGACGCCGGATTCCGTTGCTGGAGGGGGGGAGGTTAGTAGGGGTTTGGGATGGATGGATGGGGGAGGGAGGAGGAAGGAGGTTGGGGGTGATGATATGGGGAAGGGAGAGGATAAACGTACTGCTCAAACCAGCATTATGCCCATGAACAGCGCTCTGGCTGTTGAGGTCCTGCTCAGCCTTCTTGGCGATCTCGTTGACGTCGGTGTTCTTGTATTCGGCAGACATCTTCTCAAATATATCTCGTATGCGTAGCTCGGTGTTTTGAAGTGTGTATCGGTGAAAACGTGGAATTTGGGTATCAAAGAAGTCGAAAGTGTGTGTATATGCAATGGAGGGGTAACTTCAGGAGGGGCATTATAAACCTTTTGTATCACAAGTGCTAGCTTCAGACCACAGACCTCATCGATGATGATGAAAGAGTGGTGGACCCTGATGACATCACAACGACCTCATAACAGCGGGCCGAGACATGAGAATCCTTTCGACATGTGGAAAAGTCTTGCCGATTAGTGAAGAGACTTATGAGCGGGAACCTGGAAATGCGGTAGAAGCTTTGGTTGATGGAAAGGTTTGCCGTTGTTGGTCGTGTGCTGGGTGGGGTGGTGGTGGTGGTGGACATCCAGGTACCAGATCCTCGCAGTATGACGACAAAGATCGTGTTGCAACACCGAACGCACGCGCCAACTTGGAAAGAACGTCAAAGTACTACTCAAAGCCATTGCAATCAGATCATCACGAGACGAGCGCCCACACAAGAAGAGAGACTTCCACCACCTCCCCTCCACCTCCCCTCCGCCTCCCCCACCCACCCAGGAATGTTAGGAACTAAGATGTTGGAGGAGAGACACCCTCCCACTAGTTAGTGGAAAATGAATGAAATGAAATGAAATGTTAAGAACATCAGTATATTATACTCGCGATTTCTCTCATTCGTGAGAGTATCTTTTGGTCTAGGTCGTCGATGTTGCGGAAGTTGTGAGTAGCTCGTCTCGCTCTGCGTCATCGCAGTACCATGGGGTGAAACATCGTAGGCCGGCAAACAATAATGCATTTGCGCACAGCTATGCACACCTAACTACGCCGATGGATCGTCTCTCATAAAGCCATGAAGTTCGTCCCTCATGAATGAATCGGCCACTCAAGACTCCCTTCAAAACTTCATGATATAGCCAGAAACCGCGTTGTTGTTGGCGAAAAGAAGAGACCGCTATGTAAAGAAAACGCCATGCTCGCAAAAGTGATATATGCGCGGAAACCATTCCAAGCGAATGAAGAAAGCCCCATCATACAACCAAGGAAACGTTTTTTTGCCACATCCCCCATTATTACTACTGCTGTTACTGCTCCTGTCCTTACTCTTCAGCAAACGTCACTTGCCTAAGCGGTGACCTGTGTTGTTGGTGAGAAAGAAACCGAGCGTCACCCTTCTGCCCATTACTCTCCACCCAGCTCGCGACCGCAGTCTGTCTTGTTCTGCTGCTGCGTACACTGATACCGGGCTTGAGAAGATTGTTCGCCTAGAAAATCTCCGAGTCGAGACTGCTGCGGTAGCTCTCTAGAGACTCTTCATCGTCTGCGCATGTTCGTTAGTAAAAAAAATCTTCAACTACGCTCAAGTAGCAAGCAAACTCACCCTGAATCGGCTTCCTGCGAACAACAGTGTCCGAGTGCTGCAGCGGGCTCTGAGGCTGAGGGCTCCTGCTGCCCATGGGCCTGGGGCCCGTGATCTTGCGCTGTGGGCTGTTCATACTAGCCTCGGAACGGAGGTACTGGCTGCTCGGGCGCGGCGAGGGAGTGGGCGTCATCTTTTTGCGTATGTTAGCATTGTCCTCAGTCTTTCTGAGGCGCGAGCTCAACTTACGCGATGGCCCCGGTCAGTCTCGAGTGAGTAACGCACCTCTGCAATAGGTGCAAGTGGTGTCAAAGCACCCTGGCTACCGAACTCATTCGGAGAGCTGTACATCTGCCTTGTCTGGCCGTAGCCAGCAAGCAGCTGTGGTGGTGGGACGAGCGGGCCGTCATCCGCGATCTTGGGAGGTCGAGGGGGGCCGGCCTGCTGCTCAGAAGCAGAGTGTTGGCTGTAGCCATCTGATGAGATTGGCGACAGGTTGCCAGCACCCTGTTGAGCCGACATGCCTGAAAGACGGTTGCGTGCCAGCGATGGCATGCTACCCCATTGGTCGTAGTCGGGAGATCCTATGCTTGAGCGAACAGGATTGTAGATCTGCGCTTGGGTCTCCAAGTTGTTCTGGTGACGACCGGTTGGCCCAGGTCGCGGCTGGGGGTGCTGCAGGTTCAGCGAGTTGCGGTGCGCTTGGTACTTGGGGTCTTCCATCTCGTATTGAATATCCTCCGGGATAAGAGGCGACGGAGAGCGTGCAGAACGTATCGAACGCTGCTCTTCCCTGGCTAGGGATGTGTTGGAACGAAGCCTGTCATCGGCATGCTGCTCATATGGTTCCTCATCATCGTAGTAGTCATCCTGGGAAGAAGACCTGGAGTGCATGGAGTGGGGTCGCCTCTCTCCAGACCCGCTGTTGCGTGGCAGGCTCTCTGGGTTGGTGGAGGTAGTGGTCTTTGACCAGCGCGAGATCTTGGGGATACCAAAGATGGACGACGAGTTAGACTTGTGCTTGCGCTTCGGGGTAGTGTCATCGCTCTGTGAGTTCCGCGCTGCCCTTGAAGCTTGTGGAGGAGTTCCTAGCGATGCACGCTTCTCAGGGAAAGCTTCCTGGGTCGGTGTCGTCATGCGCTCGGTGTTCTCGTAGCCAGGGGTGCGGGTACGCTCCTCGTACTCCTCGTCGCTTTCCTCCCGTACTGTGCTAATACGGTTCGTCGGTACAACATCGTATCCAGAGTGAAGATCTTGGATGCGGCGGGAAGACGAAGGGTTGGAGAAGTAGCCAGATTGGTCTGGTGAAGAGGCAGTGTTGGCACGGCCTTCTGGTTCGTAGCCAGCGTCACCGCTTGCTCGCAGTTCCTCGTATGAGTTGAGACTATTCGTCCTTGCCTGCTGATCCAACGAGAGCTGGTTGACTTGCTTCAGGCCCTCCACCTCACCAAGCAACTGAACGAGCATTTGCTCGATGTGCTTGATATCGCCATCTCCCTTGCCAGAGCTGAGGCCCTTGAGTGCGCGCCTGAAGACGTTCTTCTTCTTGGTCTCGATGTCATCGTCTGAAGAGGTACGATTGATACGGGGCGGTGTCTGAGGCTGAGGACGGGGACCGCCAAGAATGCGTTGCTCCGCAAGGTTGACTCGCTTGTCGGTGGTGTTCATGATCATCGTGTCTTGGGTCTTGATGAACTGCCTCAGGTCATCCAACTGGTTGCGCATCTCCGCGGCGCTTCGCACAAGGGTGACGAGAATTTCTGTGTCGCGAGCATTGCGCTGGGCGTCGCGAACAGTGAGGTGGTCCATGAGCGCCACGATGTCCTTCGATTCGATGCGGTCCATGCCTTTGCCGGTAGCTGCGTCGTAGAGAGGAGAAGTCATGCCGTGCGAGTTGCCACTAACATGTCGGTCATGTTTGGCACGAGCAGCAAACATGTCAGGGCTGCCAAGGTCCGCGCCATTGTACTCATCACCGTAGCCGTCATCATCAAAGATCTTTGAGTGATTGCGGTTTTGTGGCGTGTACGCTTCACGTTGGTTAGCCGACTGGTAACCCTCGTCTTTCCAGCCGGTTTGGCCTGACAAAGGAGTGCGGTTACTCTGCGCATAGCCTGACTGCTCGTATTGTTGCTCACCTGGATAGGGATGATCATATTCATCTTCTACGGTGGCCTGGTGTCGTTGATCGAACGAAGCAGGACTCTGCTGCTCTTCTCTCTCGTAAGCAGCAGCAGCCGCCATGGCAGCAGCACCAGCTCCGAGTCCGAGGGCACCCTTGCTGAAAGAGGTGGGAGTACGCTCTCGCTCTTCTTGTCGGCTGAGCAGCTCGTCGGTACGATCGTGGTAGCCATCGCCTCCTCCGATTGGCCCTTGGATGATGGATGGGTTGGTAGTTACATCCGAGTCATCATCCATGCCGTAGCCAATCTCAGGCATCATATCGTTGTCACCAACTGGGTAGGCGCTGTGATGCATCTGTATCGGTTCATCCACCGACATGCCATCCTCAGACTGTGCCTCGGACTGCGCGATGCTTTGCCTGGGAGAGTTCTCACGAGCAATGTTTTGCTTTGGAGGCTCCTCGGCACGTCGTTCCTGTTGCAGAGCTTCGGCCTTGTCGCGGATGGCAGCCCATCTCTGGCCGGCAGGTACTTCGTCGGTTTGGACGTAAGCTGGGTTCGTGTGAACCTGCGACAGCGTGCTCTTCTTGAGCGGGCTTGTGGCCATAGAGGATCGAACGCTGAGGGTGGATTGTTCGTCATGTAGGGAGGCAACAGCAGACTCCACGGCCAGTGGTGTGTGGACGTATTCAGGAATTGTGCCGACCTTGCGAATGTCCTGAAGATCACCGACCTTCTGCTCGTGGTCGAGGTATTCCACTCCTGTGCTATCATCGGTGTACATGGTCATACGGTTGTAGTTCACAGAGCTGTCCTCAAGTTCGCGTCGGTACATGTCATTCTTCTCGTGGTTGCGGTCGAAGAATTGCTTGGTGTCCTTGGTGGTAGCATCCTCATTGAGGATAGACCTCTTGCTCTCGAGAGTAACGCCCTGAGGTCGCTTACGGGTGCGTGCCGCCGCCTTGGTGCTAGTCGTCGACGAGAGTGATGCAATGGAGAGGTTGGACTCCCTTCGCTCGAACTGGTGGCCAAGAGAAGACACCGAAGGTCCACTACGGATAGAGTGCATTCTTCGTGGTGAGCCCGTGGTTTGCGCATCTCCCCGATAGCTAGCCTCGCTCTGTATTGGGCTGACAGTGTCGCCACGTCTTGATTGCGTGTCGCTTTCGATCTCATATTCTGAAGCTTGGGGACCGGATCGCTCGATTGCGCGTGCTTTAGCAGCAGCTGCTGCATTTAAGCTAGCGTCGGTGGCTTCTTTCGAGCGTGAGGTCCAGCTGCGATCACTCTTCGGAGTTGATGTGCGAACCTCGTTGGTAGATTTGTTGCTATGAGACGTGCCGAGCGTTTGTTGGAGAGCATTAGGTGTGCGGGTGGGGGTGCGCGGTGATGGCGAGATGTAGCCGCGAGGGACTTGTTGAAGAGGCGTCTCAGCACCCGTGCCTGTTATGCCAGTGCTGACGGATGACCTCGACTGCGGTCTTTCTTTGGTCTCGGTCTCTGCGGATAGAATTGAGTCGCGAGTGAGCTCGGATCCTCCGATGAGCTCGCTGTGGTTGAAGGGTAGGGGTGGAACGCGTTCCTTGACACGAGGCTCTTCGTGCACACTTTCGGATACGCTTGCGGATCGACTGCTGCGAGAGGAGCGATGCTTGCGCTGTTTGCGTTCTTCCTCCTTTTCTTCCCGTGAAGTGTGATGCTTGAGAGCGGCCGTGGTAAGGCCAGCTCCAGCAAGTCCAACTAGAGCAGCATCTCGTTGAGACATGGTGCTGTCTTTGCTACTGCTTTTTCTGTGACGGGACTTCTCCTTCTCCTCACGGGTAGTTGAATCAGCGTAGCTTGAGATGGAGCCCCGGCTGGATCGTCGCTCGCTCTTGCGGCTTGATCCGCCAGCCAGTGTCGTCCCTGGATCGTCGCCATCCCTATTGAGGACAACTTTGGGCTTGTTGCTGTGGAGTTTGGGTGCGCTCGAGGATTTGGACACACGGCGTCTGGATGGGTCGCGAGAGCCGGCTGATTCGACGGTTTCGAAGGTGGCTATGCTGTCGCGGTTCGCGCGGTCGAACTTGTCCATGTTCCTGGAGGTGCGGTTCTCTTCTTTCAGCGCATTCAGCTCGGGGAGGATGAGGCGCTTGATAGCGTCCTCGACTGTGGCCAGTAGTTTGGGGTTGTTGATGGAGGAGGTCCCAGAGACGTGGGAACGACGGTCGGCGTTTGAGGAGAGGTAGCTGGACTCGGTGCCGCTCGCTTGCTCGACGTCCTTGCTCCTTCTGCGGTGCGACTTGCGGGGTGAGGCAAGCTCGTCTTCCCGCCGTCTGGACGTGTCTCTTGACTTTGAAGAGCTGTGTTTTGATCTGGCAGCACCGCCTTCTGCGGCCTGCTGCGCCAGTTTCTCCATGACGCGCTGTGTGATGCGGTCTTTGCTGAGACTTCTGCTGCGGTGGTGGCGGGGCGCCTTGAGGGTGTCCTGGATGGCCTCTGATACCATGGACTCGGTGACTGCGTCGCGTTCCATGCTGCGGCTCCTGCGCCGCGCGGGCGGGAGGATCTCTGTCTGGCCAGTCATGCTGTCTGCGGGCATGGACGATATGTCCGAGGGCATGGGGAGGAAGCGGCCGCCGTCGGTGGACAGGTCGCTGTGGTTGGGCAGCAGCTCGATGTCGACGGGCGGCAGGGAGGAGATGTTGGAGAGGTCGGAGTAGGCGACGGTGCGCGAGTCGTAGAGCTCGGAGTACGACTTGCTCGTCGCGAGCGAGAGGCGCTTGGAGTAGGAGGGCGCGTGGGAGTTGCGCTTGGCGGACGTCTGGGTGATCTGGACGTTGTCGCTCGCGGTCGAGTGCCTGCTCTTGCGAGACGAGGGGGTGACGCGGACGCGCACGCTGCCTCGCGAGCCGGCCTGGCCTTCGTCCTTGCCGGACTCGAAGTACTCAATGAGCAGCGACGTCTGCGAGGGGAACTTGCGGGAGAGCCTCGCTTGGCCGCGGGGCTTGGTGGGCGAGGTGGTGTTGATGGTGATGGGGGTGCCGTCGTCGGGGACGGAGTACGAGGTCCTGTCGGTGCGGTTGGAGACGTCGGTGTTGATTTCGTCGATGTGGTAGGTTGATTCGTCTGCGGAATCGAGAGTCGAGGGTTCAGTAGGTGCCGGAAGAGGAGGTCGTTCTGTATCTAAAACCATCGTAGAATCTGAAAGATTCTAGAAGGCGGGGTGGGTGACGGAAGACATGTCCGGCGCCGTTTTCCTCGAGGACGTTATGGGAGGGAAATGATGTTGGCGATGGTGTGGGTGCAGGGCCGCACCGTGGCTGTTTACGTTTGCGCAACCTGGATGTTGCTGGTGCGCGAACAGCGAGGGCGGGTGTGCGAGAGGAGCCGTGATAGCGGGCGTGAACGGGACGGGGGTCGTGAACGGACGTGAACGGGGACGTGAGAGGTCCAGTTGGCGGTCGAATGCGTGCAGCACAGCTCTGCGGCGTGCGACGCTCTGCGACAATGGCCGCCGACGTTCAGGCTAGGCGGGTTAGACACCTCCAGCTGCTGGGTAGGTAATGTGAGATGTCACGGGACTCACCAGACCAGGCAGCACAACAGCTCCCGTCTATCGCAGGTAGCAATGGCTCTGCAGCTCCGTCGCGCTCTTCGCTGGTGGAGAGGCGGTCCTGTGGTGGTCGCCAGCTCCAGCTGTGGTGGAGAGAAAGGCTGGGTCACGGCTGGAGAACAGCAATCCTTGTCGGCGCTAACACGGGCTGGAGGTGAGGCTTGTTGACCTTGCAGATCGAGGATGGCGTGGGTGGGCGAAGGATTATTAGAATTATTACAATTATCCTAGTGCAATAGTACGATGGGTATAAAGTTGTGAAAGATGATGTAAAGGGCACAGAGTGAATAGAACTACCTGCGACAGGTCGCGTCGTATCAACCAACGATGGGCTACGGGCGATACATCATGACTTGTCTGTCCCCAGCCACTCGGCCGCGTCAAGACCATACAGCGTGCCTGGTGTCCCTCGTGGACGCCGTTGGCCATGCATCCCACTGCAAAGTGCGCGACGAATGCCAGCCTCTACCGTCCCTCCACCGGCTGCCTGTAACAAAGATGGCTGGTCGCACCAAAAGCAACCACGTCGCCTATTCTATTCTTACCCCTCCCCTCCCGTCTTCCCGCGCCTCCATGCCACAATCCCAAATCAGGCTCTTGAGATTCCATGTTTTTTGCTGATTTTCCAGCCAGCTTCACAACCTCCAAATGCTTCACCGCCAGACTGTCAAACATCCGTCATGGGCGGCCGTCTCGCTGCTAACTACATAGCTAGCTAGCTCCTAGCACCCGTGTCGTTACCAGGGGTGATGGTGCCGCAACCCCCGTGGGCGGCCGCATCCGCTCCAGCTCGCTCTCACTGTCTTCCCGACGTGATTGGCCCGCCAGCAGCGAGACCGACTTGCCAGCGCATCCCCCAGGGCTCCATACAAGCCGCGGCGTCTGACACTTTCTGCACTTTGCGTAACTCGTAGGCCTGGCTGCGGCGGACACAACTCCGTCAAGTAATATACCAGAAGTGCCTCATGGCTAGAGAATAAATATTCCGAAGGATGCAGACTTGGTGAACTGGCAAGTTGACGCGGCCTGCGCAATGTTGCGATTCTGTGGCATCAGTGGTTGCTTGCCGCCCAAATCTTGCTAGCTCTTCACCGGTTTGGTGGCGCTGTATGTACGGGCAATCTTCACGACAAGTAGAATAAAGCTACCAAGTACGTCATACATATCAGGGACAGAGGTGTCTGAAGTTCAAGATCCACATCAAATTGACGCATTTCGCTTCTGAATTTACTGACATCCCCATGGGTGCTCAATTAGATCATGCACAGCTGTAAACCCTAGATCATGGCCCGTATGTGATTTTGTACGCCAAACTCCCATCAATGCCTCTCAACCACTACCTCAGAACCTCTTGCCTCCCCTCATCGGTCGTCGGCCCTGCGCAGGCTGGCTTCCATATGCTCTCCTTCCTTCGACCTTCTTGTCGCGACTCAGGCTCGCCCCAAGACTGATGTCGATGCGCGGTGGTGTTGAGAAACCGAACGATTTGGCCACCTTGACGAGATCCAGCTTGTGCACGTCGAACACCGACCGCAAGCTATGTGAAGCATACGACTGGAGGTATGACCGGTAGCCATCCTTTGCGCTCTTGTTGAGGTAGTAGTTTTTGCTGATCAAGGCTTCCAGTTGTGACTGAATGTTGAGAATCTTGTTGGAAGGCAACTCAAACTCCACCAGCGGCACGCGGTTCTCTTTGAGGAGCTTGAGGAATCCTACTTCCGACGGCAGGAGGAACATCAAACTCCTGCCCTTGCCGTTTGCACCCCGGGCTGTTCGACCGACTCTGTGGATGTAGTCTGTGGACAAGTCAGTATATGCTCATGCGTTGCGTGCGTTCAAGCTTACCTCGCGGGTCATCAGGTGGGTCGAACTGAATAACCCAATCCACCTCAGGAATATCTAGTCCTCGCGCAGCAACATCGGTGCAGATGAGTGTACCGCTCTGTGCATTCACAAACTCGAAGAAGCGGTTCGTTCGCGCCTGTTGTTTGAGCTTGCCGTGCAGTCCAAGTACAGGCAGGTCGATGTAGTTGAGTAATTCGCTGTAGAAGTCGACAGATGCGCACGATGACAAGAAGACAATGACCTTCTTCTTCTGGTGTTTCTTAAGGAAAGAAAACAGAAGCCTGAATCTGGTGTCTGAATCGCACAGAACGTAACCCTGCTCCAATCCCTGGACCGTGCTATGCTCGGCACGGTGATCGACGTTGATATAGAGGGGGCCGGCCTTGAGCGATATCCTTGCGAGATCCTCAACCTTGGTGGTCTGTGTTGCGGAGAAAAGCATCGTCTGACGCTCCGTAGGCAGGATCTTGATGATGGACCTCATCTCGTCTTCGAAACCGACTTCGAGAATTCTGTCTGCCTCGTCGATGATGAGCGACCTCAAGTTCTTGAAGACAAAGCCCTGCGTGTTGTGTAGATGGTCGAGGAGGCGCCCGGGAGTAGCGATGATCAGGTTCAAGCCCTTCCTGATCTTCTCGGCTTCTGCGTTTCGGTTGGCACCACCGATGCAGATACCAAACGTCTGGCTGTGTGGCTCCATGAGCTCGCGCGCTACACCGAAGATCTGCAACGCCAATTCTCTGGTCGGCGATACGACAATGACTCCAGTTCCGTTGCGCGGCTTGAACCGCAGCTGTGAGAGCATCTCGATGGCGGGGATGAGGAAGGCCAGTGTTTTTCCACTGCCAGTCTTTGCCGCTCCAAGCACATCCCTTCCTGATAGCAGAGGTGGTATAGCCTTCTGTTGGATCTCTGTCATGTTCTCGAAACCCATGTTCTTGATAGAGGTCATCGTTCGTTCGCTCAGGTTGAGCTCGTCGAATCGCGTCGGGTTCGCTGAAGGCATCGAGGTGCCTGAGGGAAGATCAACGGCATTGCTGCCCGTGCCAGAGGGGAGTTCGGCAAGCTCGTCGTTGTCGCCTTCATCGTCCTCGTTGTCGCTGTCGTCGTCTGCAGCAGTTGCCTCTGCGACGACTTCCTCTGCTGCCGCTTCTTCTTCCTCATCGCTCTGTTCCTCCTCAGAAACATCCTCTACCACTGGCTCTTCGACGACAGGCGCCTTGTCCTTGCGCGCCTTCTTGCGCGCCTTGGTAGCGTTTACGCCATCATGCGCTGGTGCGATGGCTGGCTCGGCGCTCTTTTTGCTCTTGTGAGACCTCTTCCTCTTGTTTCCCGACTCGATCGCGGCGGGCGACATGGTGTATACTGCGTTTGGGGGGTGCTGTGCAATGGCGCGAAAAGTTCGACTTGAAGCGTACCGGCTTGCCAAAAGTTCTAAGACCGAGAAATAATTATCGCGCTAGAGACCCTGGCCTGGCGCACGGACCAGTTCAGCGGGTTGCAGCATCGCGATGTAGAGAACATCACCCAGCTACTCCACGAACAGCTGATGAAAGAAAGAGTCTACCTAGCTGTCACAGCCTGCACAGTTGAATGGTCTCAAGGCTGGCGCATATCATCATGAGGTCTTCTCTGATACCACCTACGCTCCCACGACGTACGACGCACAACCTACTCATCTGCAATGTTCAAGAAACTCCCATATCTCAGCACCCTCATATTCAAACAAACAAAACATATCAGACATTCAGTGGGCGTGAAGAATCTACGCTCAGCATTCACGGACGAACTTTCGCGTCTACCAAGTCCTCAGCCGGTCGCATGTAAATAGCGTGTACACCATCCCTAGCACTAGCCACACGGCCTGAATGTTGTCCCGAGTTTCTGCACTCCGGACAAAAGAGTCAAAAAAAGCAAAACCTCTAGATCACGGACGAAACAATGTAGGTACACGATGATGCGGCTACGACTTTGCAAAGCTGAGTACTGTGCCAGTGGGATTGTATTACCAATCAAAGCGGAGTAGCCGACTTGTATATATGCCTTTAAAGTATCCTCGAGATCCTACAAAACACTACAGTATATCTCACCATCATTCTCAACTCAGACCCATATCATCAAGCAACGACCCATCATGGCACCCAAGATCTTCCTGTACACACCCACACCCACACCCACCCCCTCCCCCAACAATCCCCGAGACTAACCCACCCCCAGCACAGGAGGAACAGGCTACATTGGCGGCTCCGTCCTGCACACCCTCTACACCACGCACCCCTCATACTCCATCACCGTACTTCTCCGCCGAACTCCTGAGACCTTCACCTCCACCTACCCCAACATCACCATCCTAACCGGCTCCTACACCGACACCTCTTTGATAACCTCCGCCGCCGCCTCCGCCGACATCGTCGTGCACAACGGGGACTCAGACCACGAACCCAGTCTCTCCGCCATCATCTCAGGTCTCCTCCAGCGCTCTACTCCAGGCTACCTTCTCCACCTCTCCGGCACAGGAATAGTGTCAGACTGGGCCTCCCCATCATACCTGGGAGTGCTAAACCCAAGGATATGGTCTGACAAGACTTCTCTGGGCGAAATCCGCCAATTGCCTCCAACGGCGCTGCACCGCAACACCGAAACCATTTTACACGACACCATCGCAAAGCACGGAGATAGGATCAATATAGCAATCATGTGCCCCCCAGACATCTACGGCAAAGGCAAGGGGTTGGTGAAAACGCATAGTGCGCTTATCCCTTTCTTCATCCACGCAGCGAAGGGATTGGAGAGTGGGAAACCTTTTTACTATAACGAAGGTGCCAATACTAGGAGTTGGGTGCATATCAACGACCTCATGCGTCTGTACTTGCACGTTGTGGAAGCCGCAGCCTCTTCCTTGTCCTCCAACTCCGACTCCTCCAGTGGTGATTTCTTCAACGAAAACGGCTACTACTTTGCTGCCACGCAAGAGCATTCGCAGATCGATGTTGCGAAAGCAGTGGGGGGCATTCTGCACAAACACGGTGTTATCAAGGATGCGGAACCAGTGCAGATCGGTTTGGAGGAACTGGATGGCATGGCTAATTATCCCGGATTCCCGAAGCTGGCGAGGTATTTGTTTGCGAGTAATTCGCGGACGAGGGCTGAGAGGGCGGGTGAGAAGTGGGGGTATAAGGGTGAGGCGCCGGGGCTGTTGGAGTGTTTGGAGGGGGATGTGCTGGATGCTATGAAGGGGATGAAGTAGACTTGTCGGCAACTCATATAGCAGTGAGCTCAACGATGACATTACATATGGTCTGAATGGTCTTCCTGCTATCTGTACCGTGTGATAGTTATTACGGATGTCGACGACCTCTAAGCAATGCTATACCATCGTTGCTTGTGGACTCAGATCGTTACGAAGTCAATCGAACATAGTAATCATTCAATAGATTTTGAGAGAAATTACACGGGGCTCAAATATTACCCAAATCCCTCCACGCTCACGCTCAAACCAACGAGAAGACATGTTGCAACCAACAGATTCGTCCAATCCAAACCCACTTATCGCATGCGGCCGTCAAGACCCTGGAGATCACGCTCCAGATCGCTTCCGTTCCATCCACCTTGGTTGAACGCTTCTTGCGGCCTTGGGTCTTCGTAGCCAGCGCGGTCGTAGTTGTTGGGTATCGGGACTTGCGGTGCCTGGTTCCCCCCAGCGCCTGCACCGGGTTGTACGCGCACCATCTGGCGGAAGCGACTGACCTCATCCAGGATCATCTTCTTCATCTCCGGGATCTCCTCGACTACCTCGAACTGGAAGTCGAATGTTGTTGGGCATGAAGGCTCGTCGGATGCATCATGCCAGATTTGTAGGTACCTGTGCTCCAGGGCTTCCTCGACTGAGATACGGCTTGAGGGATCAAAGGCGAGCATGCGGTCGAGCAGGTCAAGTGCGTCGGGGTTGGCGTTCCTGAACAGAGACTGGAAAGAGATCTTCTGCATGTATGGTAGGTTGCGAACGTAGTCTTGCGCACGAGGCGAGCCGATGCGCGAGAGTGTCTCCTCGTTTGGTGTTCCAAGGTAGTGCAGGATCTGGTTCAGTTGATCGACGTAGTCGCGGCCCTTGAAGAAGGGCTTACCGCCAAGCAGCTCAGCAAGGATGCAGCCTACTGACCACACATCGACTATGCAAAGTCAGCTTGAGTTCGGCATGTGACTCCATTACGAGAGAGTGACTACTTACTAGCTTTTGTGTAGCTCTGGAAGCTCAACATGATCTCAGGGGCTCTGTACCATCGGGTAGCGACATATTCGGTCATGTATCCTGCGTTCTCCTCAGGGTCCATGGAGAAACCCCTGGCAAGACCAAAGTCGCAAATCTTGAGCTCGCAGTCGGCGTTGACGAGGAGGTTACCGGGCTTGAGATCGCGATGGAGGACATTGGCCGAGTGGATGTACTTGAGACCGCACAGGATCTGGTAGATGAAGGACTGGAAGTGGGCATCGGTGAGCGGCTGGCCGGACCGGATAATGGCTGCCAGGTCGCACTCCATGAGCTCTACACGCCTATCAGCACTGTCTCATTGAAACATGGGTGTAGTCCATACCCTCGTATAGGTAGCACTCGTTGAAGTTGTCTGGGCGGGGAATGTCCATGTCGTAGAGACATGTTATCTGTGCGACGGGTTTAGCATGGGGTCGATCGGGGCACTCGGGAGCATGTGTGTCTTACGTTACGGTGGCCTGGCAGGTGTTAGTAGTGTTGCAGCCGGCAGGTGGCATGTCAACGTACCTCTAAAGTGCTGGAGCAGCTTGATCTCGCGCAGGGCACGCTTGGCAAGGATCTTCTTGCTGAAGACGTTGGTGACCTTCTTGATGGCCACGCCCTCGCCCGTCTGGTTGTTGGTAGCCGCACTGGGGGCATCATCAGCACTTGTTATGCGGCGCGCCGTCGCTCGAGTCGTACCAGACAATGCCATAGGCACCCTGTCCCAGCTCCTTGGTTACATTGTAGCGCTCGTCGACGATGAACTCCTGGTTGAACACCTGCAAGCTGTCAGTACGCGTGCCCGGCCCTGAATGGCGGATATAACGTTACCTTGAACACTTTGCGGTTGGCGAGGTCGCCCATGGTGGCAGCTGCGGCGGGGTAAGGCTCTTTCTATCTTCAGGGAAATCTTCAGGAGAGAAGTGAACAAGGTAACGATCGAAAGCGCAGAAGTCGGACAATGTGGACTGTGGAGAAGAAGTGCGGGCGGCAAGCGCACGATATGATATAAGGCTAGGCGCGCGGCCAATGTGATGACTGACAGGAGCTGCTTCGACACAAAGCGGGGCGGCGGCTCTGGCACGGGGCGGGCGGTGGGACAGTCGAGGCAGGCGCAGAGTCTTCACCGGGAAGTCGCCAGCAATAGGAAAGCGATGGACAGACTGGCTTCAGCAGAAAAGCGGTCGTCCTGTGCCTCGTCGCGGCCTCCGTGAGGATATGGTGGGGTTGGTATCCAGTCGCTGCGCGGACGAGGGGTTCAACTTGGCTGCTTGCGGCAAGGCGCTGCCCAAGGCACCTTCCTCAGACCGCTTCGCCCGCGCCGCTGGCTCTGCCCTACAATCAGGACAATTGCCCGTTGCAGGCCCGCGACCGTTTAGCCAGCCGACGGCCAGCCCGACAGCATGAACGCATGAGCCTAGCGCTCCGACTTGGCTGTCATGCACCTGTACAAATCCATGGTCCCCTCAGGGTCTGCCGCCATGTGCGCGAAAAGCGTGTATTTACACTATATACACTAACAAAACGTGGCTGCTCGTTTCTACCACGTGCCGCCGTCTAGATGGGTATTCAGCCTCTGCTATGCACAATTCAAACTATTCCCTCTCAAACGCCATATCCGTGGTGCCAAGATAACCCCGCCACTTATGCCAAACAAAATAAACGCCAGTCGTAACGTCGCTGAACAAACAGCTTTTTGGCCTCATGACTCGTAAGAGAACCGCCGTCGGGACGCATCCGTAGACCCTTCCAGCGGCGAGACGGGGGAAAGGGGATCGCCATCCGATTCGGCGCGTCGTTCTTCGCGAGCACGGTAGGGCGGCAATTGGAAAAATGTGTCCGAGGCTTCCAAGAAAGCACCGTCTCTTGGTGTGCGTGGTGTAATGGGCGACACGTTGTCGGTTGGAAGCCGACCGCTCACTATCGACACTTCGGACGGGGATATTGGTGCGAGCCTGCGCGACTCTTCGTACGCAGCTGGGGTTGCATCTGGCGTGCCGGTCGGATCTATGCCGTTGTATATCCTCTCGCGTACCACCATGGACTCCTTTTCCGACAGTTGACGGCCGCCTGCCTCGGGAAGCACAGGCATGTCTCCAGGCATCTCATAGATCTGACGCTCCTCGCCATCTGCCTCATGCACGGCTGATGATCCCTTCTCTTCTGCGCTGGAGCTCATCTCGTGATGCACATGGGATGAGCCAGGTAGCTCGGCCTTCGCGAAGACAGTCACGCCTTCTGTACTACTTCGTACTGGAGACGTCGGAGCCTCCTCTGACACGGGTGGATCCATCTTGGTGACCGCCGCCGCAGCGACATCGGCCTCGTATTGCGCTTTGATGTCTGCCAGCTTGCGCTTGTGCCGCCGTCGCCAGAACCACCACCCAATTGCGCAGAAAATCAGAGCAATGAAGAAGCCACCTCCCACTGCGATACCAATGACTGCCCCTGAAGACAAAGGCTTCTTCTTTGGGGGATCATAGTGCGGAACCGCGTAGGTGGGCGACACGATAGGCATGATTTGGGGAGCTTTGCCAAATGTCCAGTCCACCGCTGACACGGTGAAGTTCTGACGTTCCCAGTCTACGGTCAAGTAGGCTTCCTGCAGGAAGACTCTACCCAGTACCCACTGACGCGCCTCCGCACCTCGTCTGATAGGAAAGTATTTTGTCTTCTCTTGCAACCCTCTATACGGAGGAGTCGCCTCCAAGTCTAGAGCAGCATAGGGCAAAGTGATCTGCAAAGTCGAATCCGTGCTGTATTTCTGGCCGATAGTGATCGTGACACTGGGGTTTTGCGCGACGAGATCCCGGTGAAGCGCATCATCCACAAGGTAGAGATCTGTCTTTTCATCGTATTTTAGTCCAAATGCATCCTCAAAAGCTTGGCATATCTCAACCGGCAGGTACAGTTCTGCAACCGTCGAATCAATGTACATGGTCACGTCGTCCCGGTTCATGAGGAGGTCGATATCTCCTTTCGACGTGGTATCTGCCGTGATGCCGACGACACCAACCGCCAGGTCGCGCTCATTATCCGGGGCGAAGATGAAGGTGAGGTCGTTGGGAATGAGGCGGGAGGCATCGTAGCCGCCAAGCGTGAGACTTCCGAGGACCGTCTGGTCACCTGTGCATCCGAGTCAGTGATTTGCAACGAGGGTACGTGGTAATGTCTTACGGTACTGGGCGCCTGCCGTGTAGCCAAAAGACAAACTGGGGATGCTCTTCTGGTCGAACAGCGTGGTTAGGTAGCTCGGAACGGATTCATCGAAGACGGAGAAGTTGGTCGACTTGGAATGCACGCCTATATGCCCGAGCCAGAAGTTGGCGGTGACCAAGGTGCCGATCGTGGTGTTCTGAACTGAGGGCCCCATCTCCCCGGCCCTCCCCAGACCCACCGAATCGAAGCCGTACAATCCATTGCCGACCAGTCCGAGATACTTCTCGATCCACAGTTGGTAGAAGCCCTTTTGCTGCCATGTTTCCGAGTTGCTGCTGTTGAATAGGAAGCCGCGGCTGGTTTCACAATCCGAGTCGAAGACGTTGTATGCTGTGATTTCTCCTGTCACCGGGCTCGTGGTGTTGGTGATGCACGCCATGCGATTGATGGCCCATATCTGCTGGCTTGCAGTCGACACAAAGACGCGCACATTCTCCCCTGTTTCGCCCACGCGCAGAGTAAAGGTGTTCCATGAGCCGTCGACTCCTAGCCAGTTCTGGTCCGGCGCGACGGTGACGGGTGCTGGTACCGAAGCGATGCCAGGCAGCAGCTGGAAGTTGGGCGTCTCGGTGATGTTTGTCGGCACATAGTCGGCTGCGGCAAGCAAGGGCAGGAGCAGGGCGGCGGCGAGGAAGGCGCATAGGGTTGTGTGGAAGGCACGATGCCCTCGGAAAGGGACCATGTTCCGTGACTAAGCGGCGCGTGGAAGGAGGCACGACTGGGGCCACTCAACCTCGAAGAGCGCAGCGAGCAGCATCACCGAGTGGCATTGTTTGTCCCCGCCAGCGCCACGAGAGGGGTGAAGAAAGAGAAGGAGTCCTCGGAATGCAGCCAGCATGCAAAAGCACTCTCGTCCAGAGTCGAGCCAGATTGGCGGATCCTGGCATGCCAGCCGAGAGCAAGCCAAGGCATATATTGCACCAAATGCTCTAACGAAGTTGGTCACTTGGCTAACGGGGCGAACGCTCCTTTCGATTGACGTACCCGCCATTTGCTGCGATAGCACTCTTTTTTGCGGGAGCGCCCCGACCGTCACCCTTCTGCGATCCCTCTGCTGTACGCCTTGATTTTGGCGCCTCGATGCTGTGCGGCGGACGTAAGCTTGTACGGCAACTTCGTCAGACGCCTGTAAGACGGCCATCCTGCTCCCGTCGCTTTCAACCGGTATTCTTCCGCAGCAACATAGATGAATGCAGCTGAATGCCGTGAGGCACCCGACCAACCCCTCGTTTCATCCCTACACCGATTGGCACCTGTTCGCGCAATCTGGGGTCGGCCTCTGGACTGCCATGTGCCACTGCAAGGCGCTGGCAAAGCGGCTGGGCTTAGGCCACCACGGCTCCCACTACGAGCGGGCGACGCCCACGCCCGGACTTCACGACAGCCACCCCCGAACGACAAGCTTGAAACAGTAGGTTCTGGAGCGGTTGACCAGCGCATTCGCTTAGATTTGCTCTCTCCAGTCTGGCAGATCGGCGCGCTTGCCAGAAACCTACCAGACCATCGTCATGCTCAACAAGAGGAGATCTTGAGTGATGCGTCGATCATGATGTTGGGATGAATGCTTTTTGTGCATGATGAACGTGGCGCTTCATCTCCGCAAGAGCCGCACGCCGCCTGCGTGGTAGACAATCAACTCTCAGCTGAGGAACAGCAAGGGCTGTCTACAATGGCATGGAGGCGTGTCGCACAAATACAAGCAATCGCCTATGCCGAGACAGGCAGGCCGGGATTTTGATGCCTCCGCCCACACCCCAGCCTGCAACATGCTGCAGTAGCGGGGTCTTGTGCTCTCAGGGACCTGCGTGGCAGTCGCACTCAACCTACAGGATGTTGGCCAGATTCATCGTTCTTTTGCGAGGTGGACATACGTTATTGGTGTCCTCGTTCAACTCACGTGCCATCCGCCTCATACCCCTGTCCCGAATAGGAGCCTACGGACTTCGCCCAGAGCCTAGCTACCTTCCGCGCTGATCTTCCGATAAATATGCATGTCCACGCTCGGGACCACGCCAACCGATGCCGTCCATAGGGCAAAACGCGCTGGACCCGCTCATCCAGATTGCCTCTGCTGCACTCTCGTATGCCCACCACTCTCTTGGGACGACTTGAGAGCACGACGTTCGCTATCCGTAGAGTGCTGCTCATGCAGGCACTCTACAATCGCCATGTATCTTAATCACTCGTTTCTCACAGTATGCGTCGCTTCATTTGCAGCGGGGGCCGTGTTCCATCGTGGTAAAGCCAAATCCCATTGCGCCTCGCGGCTCTGATCCGCTGCGTGCTAACCAAGCCATCAAGCCCCATATTCCAACGTCACCCTCACAACGAAGTCATCGGTATCTGCTTCGACGCTCGCACCTGTCCTCCCCGCAACTTCATCGCGTAGCGTTAGCAGCCTCGGTACAGGGATTTCTAGCGAGCATGGAATCCTTCGGCCCACCGATGCGGCCTCGACTGGACCACTGGTTTCTTCTGTGCTACCAAACGCCACGTTATCAGACGATCTGAACACAACATCGTCGCAAGGCCAATATCCATCGCTAGCCACTCCTGAGATTCACTTGCCCACTATCAACGGCTCAGCGACACAGCAAACCCGCATCTCTAACGCGACATGTACGGTCAACATCCCCAGTGCAAGTGTAGATTACTGGTTTGGCCCAACATACATGCATGTGGCGGGAATTATGACAACGCAGGCATCGAATTTCAGTAACGTGGACTCTTATACCCTTGTTCCTTACACGACAACCTTTGATGCATCCAGTGCACTGGCATCAGATTATGCATGTATCTACAGCGAGTCGTATTATGCCGAATGGGATTTCACGGTTACCATGTGTGAAGAGTACACGGCAAGACCTAAAGCAGCTACAACATCTATTGCCTACCGGTCAGCAGGCTACTCTCCTTTTCCTTCTGGTAACGTCATCCCGACGTCGGACGCCGGATTATACGATCTGTACTACCCAGATACTTTCCCATCTGCCACGGCTACAATCACCCTTGGGCCAAATACTACAATGGTTCAGACTTCTGCGACACCTTTCGTCCATTTCACAGCTTACGAGGTTGAGTCAGGAAACAAAACCGAGACGGTACAGCTTCGTTCCGCACAGGTCTATCCTTACTGGATGAATGGATTCGACGAGGAGAGTACGGTGACGGGATCACTGCCAGATGGCTTTCTCAACCAGATTTCACAGTCTGCGTGTGATGCTGGACAACTACAGGCCACTGTTGTGACTGTCCTTATCGTTGTCGACTTATACTATCAAAACTGGCCCGGTATAGGTCCGGCCCTCATCCATGTCGAGTCGTCTGTTCTTGGTTTTGACGACGGACCCGTCGTTATAAATGGTTGGGGCGGCAGCACTTCGAAAACTCCCCCTCTCACAGTAGCAGACTGGGATCTCCCAGGTGATACCAGCAAACCAAAGCCCACCAACGTCAAGCCAAACGACCGAATGGACTCAACTTCTACGACTAAGATACGCGGCAGTGAGAATAACAATGCGGTCAATCCTCCAGAATTCACTCGAGTTACCGTTGGTTCTGTGGGCACACGACCCATCGTAGTTGGTCCTTCTTCAAGAATTGTTGTCGGCTCTCAGACCTTACAAGCTGGGGGAGCCCCCGTCAACGTAGGAGGTGGGACGATGGTTTCTCTTGCGCCATCGGCTACGGCCATCGTTGTGGATGGCAGTACCTCTAGGCTACCGCAAGTTACTCCGACGCGGCCTCCACCAGTGCTGACGATTGGCTCGAAGACACTCACACCCAACGCTGCTACCCAATTCTTCGTTGGTCCAGGCCAAACCCTCACTCCTGGAGGTGTTGCTACTGTCGATGGTACCGTCGTCAGTTTGGCACCGTCGGCTTCTTTCGTGGTCATCGGAGGTTCCACCCAAGTTCTACCCGGATCATCATCAGCTCCAAACAGTCCGCCACAACTGGTAGTCGGTGGCTCAACGATCACAGCACAAGCAGCCCAAGAAAGTTCTAACAACTTCAACGGCCTAGAGAATCAAAGACCTAACCCAACGTTCGTTATCTCGGGGCAGACACTCGCTCCGGGTGCTCCTGCCATTACCGTTTCGGGCACCACGCTATCACTAGCACCCTCGGGAAGCGTACTGGTGGTTAATGGAGCGTCCTCGACGATACAGATACCCGCTGTCCCTGCCGTAACGCCACCCACACTTACTGTCGGCGATAGCGTGTTCCCTGCTTTTGACAATCCGCGAAACACATTCGTTATCGCAGGTCAGACACTTGTGCCTGGAGGGTCGGCAATCACTGCATCCGGTACTACTCTTTCGTTGGCATCATCAGCATCCTTCGTTTTGGTCAATGGCGCCACATCCGTGATAGCGAACCCAGCGGCGCCGACTCTCAACGTTGGTAACAATGTCTTCACACCCATTTCGGCCTCACCAGGAATATCATTCATCGTTGGCGATGAACCCCTAGTTCCAGGTGGACCAGCCATAACTTTCTCCGGGACCACAATATCGCTTGCACCTTCCGCTTCATTCATTGTTGTCAATGGGGTTACTTCATCCCTCGCTATTCCTACTCCACAGGTCGGCAAACCTCCTACGATCACCGTCGGCGATGATGTCATCGGTGCTCTTCCAGAGCCCTCAGGGCCCACCTTTGTAATAGATGGCCAAACACTCGTTCCTGGGGGCCCAGATATTACCGTCTCGGGCACTACACTGTCACTCGCTCAATCGGCATCATTCGTTGTGATCAACGGTGTTACATCTACATTGGCTACTCCGGCCCCTCCACAAATCACAGCGCCTCCTTTGACCATTGGAGATCTGACATTCGGGCCGCTCCCAGGAACTAGCACTGCCTATCTAATCGGGTCGAGACTGCTTACCGTGGGGGGCTCGATCGTTGTCTCGGGTGTCACGATCTCGCTCGCACCCGGAGCTACAGCCTTGGTCGTCAACGGCGAGACTAGTTTCATCTCGCCGCAGCCTACCATCACCAATCCTCCACTACTCACCATCGGTTCGCAGACGTACACTGCGGAAATGGGAAGTGGAACAACCTTCGTCATCGATGGGCAGACTTTGACGCCTGGGGGTACAATTACTGTCGATGGCACAACAATCAGTCTCGCGTGGGGAGCGACAGAGTTGATTTACGGGTCTTCAGGTCGCACCACGAAAAGCGCCTTGTTTCCCGCAACCACGACCCGCCTCCAAAGCGTCACCAATACTCCGAGTGCAAGGGCCAGTAAGCCCGACGGACAGGCGACAGCGACGAGTACGAAGGAGGGCGCAGCATCACACTCGGACTACCCGAGCTTGATGTTGCTTGCACTTTTTATCATTTTTTGCTTTGCTTCAGGGTGCGTAGCATGTTGAGCGGTTTTCGACATGGATTCATGGTTTTCTATGGGTATAATGAGCATTATTTGGGCGTCCTCGGGTTATCGCCGGTAAGTGATACCACGTGTACAACAAGATCATCATCGGCGTTTAATCCATTCGCGGCGGCACATGCACGATCGCAGCGCAACGACCTCATCATTCAAAACGCCTGTCAAAGACAGGGTGTGGTAGATGGAAGAGGTACCGGTTAGAGAGTGGCGCATCAGTTAATAATACCCAGGGATTGGGATGGTTGGTAGACAATGAGAACTATTGAGCACGTTTTGAGTGTCGAACAGGTACTTAAAGGCGAAGGGACTCTCGATTGATGTTGGAGAAGGCCACCACCACGGGGCGGTAATGTTACTGCAAGCCACTACGCACATGCGCGACAACGTGCATCGGCGCAACGCTCAGCTCCACTAACGAAAAAAACAACATACCGCAAGGGCGCGTTCTGCGTTCCTCATCTAAGCGCCTCATCTCCGTTCATTTTCGTCAAGCGGCGCAGCACTTTACATTATCTCGAAGCACGGGTGCGGCATTTCGACTATCTATGCAGGACGATAGTATAGCCGGTGGTTCTTTGGTGCTGAAGCAAAACGAAGATGGCGTCACGACTCGACTGCGAAAACGGTGTTGGCTACAGCGATGCCTCGGAAGTGTCGAAACATCACCATTGTCTTGGCAGGTACAGGCGCGCAATTTCCCCCACTGAAGGAATTCGTTTCATGTTGTCTCGCGAACGAATACACCCTTAGCGAAGTTTTCCGCCCCACCACCGAGGTTGCTTTCCCGTCGAACTGCAGGATCTAGAATACCGGATCAACGAAATGAGAGTCATTGTAGACCGGTGGCATAAGGGATGGAGAGTAGGGAGATTGCGTAGTGTGGCGGTGACGATGGGGGCACGCAGCGGTAAGTACCAATCGGTCTCCGACATAACGTTATGGCACAAGCAAACAATCAACTGCGAACATGTGGATGCGAGTAGCATTGACAGCAGAACATGTTGGCGCTTCAGCGCATGACGTTTCGTTAAACGCCTGGGATAGCCAGACTTCAACCGATCAAGCTTTTTCGACATGGTTTCACGTTTCCCATGAGGCTCTCCCGTTATTCGTTGCGCAACGTCTGATACAGGCCACCTCCAGGCACATGCATGGAGGCGACGCCTTCAAATCTCTCCTTGACAATAGCTCATCACATATTATGGGGCGTAGGAACGGAGCAGACCTGGATTCAACGTTCTGCGGCAGCTAACCGAAGCCACGCTTCCGGTTCGGGCGCTAGCGCAGTGCTGGATAGATTGACAGGTGCTTGGCATCAATCCACAGACCCGGGTTTCATGTCGTTGGCGCTGTCAGGATTCTGTCAGTGAGGCACTAATCTTGTCATGGCGCAACTGTGCCGTGTAGGCGGAGGGAGTATAAGAGATACAGAGGCCATCGCAGTTGAAAGGGCATCAAGCTTGACGCTGACACTCACTTTCACACGCTCTTTAGCATTACACTCGCTTTCGATCCATTCGTCTATCATTCATTCGTTTCCATTCTATCTTTGAAGATACGCTCAACCTTTTCAAATCCAACCAACCAACCAACCAACACACCAACCGCAAACATGTTCACCAAGACTGCTATCATCCTGGCTGCTGCCAACCTCGCCGCTGCGCACACCACCTTCCAGAGCTTCGTCATCGACGGCAAGGACCAGGGCCAGCACTTCGCTGTCCAGACTCCTTCCAACGGCAACAACCCCATCCTCGATGTCACCTCCACTGCCATGATCTGCAACGGTGGCAAGGCCACCTCCGACCAGGTCGAGGTTGCCGCTGGCTCCAAGCTCGGCATGCAATGGCACCACAACGACCCCGCCTCCGCCGGTGACGGTGACGACCCGATCGCTCCCTCCCACAAGGGACCCGTCATGGTCTACATCGCCAAGGCCGACACCAACGGCGAGGGCGCCGTCTGGACCAAGATCTACGAGGACGGTCTCACCGGCTCCAAGTGGGGTGTTGATAACCTCATCTCCTCCAAGGGACTCTTGGAGATTGACCTCCCCAACCTCGAGGCTGGTGACTACCTCATCCGCCCCGAGATGATCGGTCTCCACGAGGCCAGCGCCGAGGGCAAGGCCCAGTTCTACAACGGCTGCGGTCAAATCAAGGTCACTGGCAGCGGCTCTGCTGCTCTTCCCGCCACTGGTGTCGACATGACCAAGGCGTACAAGGCCACCGACCCCGGTGTCATGTTCAACATCTACGGCGGTGCTACCGACTACACCGTCCCCGGTCCCAAGGTCTGGGACGCCGCCACCGCTGGCAGCGCTCCCTCCACCCCTTCCAAGCCCGTTGAGTCGGCTGCCCCCTCCACCCCCGCCTCCAGCGCTGCTCCTTCCGCCACTCCCTCTCCCGTCGAGTCGGCCAAGCCCGCCGCTCCCTCTGCCACCAAGCCCGCTGCCACCCCCGCTCCTTCCACCGGCAGCGGCTCCGCTCTCCCCGAGACCTTCACCATCGAGCAGTTCATCCAGTGGCTCAAGACCGCCACCGGCACCTCTTCCAAGGCTCGCCGCCACGCCCGCGCTTTCAACTTGTAAGCGCTTTCTACACACGGTCGCAAGTCGATCTTTCTTGCATGAACTGGTGTTCATGGTTGGTCCCTTTTTGAGACGTATTCTTCTTTGATGGGAAACCCCCATACTCTTTCTTCCATAGACCGCGAGATCGGCTAGCCTCTTCTTTTGATGTAAATATAGCATTCACGACGAATGGAATTCGAAAAGTCTTTGTACAATTATTGCTTGCTTGACATGTGTGGCTTGTGACTGAGTGGTGTCATGAAATGTTAGTGATATGGAGGGCGAAATAAATGCCTCGGACGCCTACAAGAAACCTACATCTTCCAGATTATACTACACATGGCGATAACGAGTATACATCGTCTTGTACACATTTTGTCGCCTAGGGATCAAAAGCAATGTATGCAGTAACACGCATGTACCAGGCGTATCTCGTGTCTTGAAAAGGGTATTGCAACTATCATAGTACACTTAACTGCGTCCATCCACCTAATCTCTACCTAATGTAGCCTTCTCCATGGGCTTTGTCAAGCAAGAAGTCCTTGTCGATATCTTTCATGATCTTCAGAGCCTGTTCTACAGTGATTCACGACCGTACATAGCCGTCACGACAAGGGTTAGAAGTATGAGGACTTGAAGCCCAACATCGTGTGATACTTACGTGGGCGCATCACGTTCGCTTTCACGCAGGCGCTCGTGCCAGTTGTTACGCGGAAAGAGTTTCTTTGAGCACTTACACTCTTCTGGTCTGTCCGCTACACTCACTGCAGCTTACCTGGGCGGCCTATGCAACTACGCGCCACCAACAACTTAAATCATGAACACTCACAAAAACGCCATCCCAGTCGTTGCTCTAACCACCCACTCACCATCAGCTTCCCTATCCTCGTCCGCATCATCATCATCCTCATCCACCAACACCCCACCAAGCACATCTCCGCAAAACAAGCGCGAACGCGACCCTGACCCGTATGCCAAAGAAGTGGCTTTACAGCAAAGGCAAGACGCAAAAGCCAGACTGGGTGCTAGCGGTGGTGTACCGACAGGCTGGAAGTGCGGGCATTGCGGTACGGTGCAGGATGCGAGTAGTGCGGAGTGTGTGACGTGGTTTTGGACGGAGGGCGTGTGTGGGCACGAGTATTGTGGGAGGGGGGAATGCTGTGCGCTGGTCATCTGATGGGAGAAGATATGGTATCTGCACACGTATGCACGTAGGTCGAGGCCTATGAAAGTGGCAGTGAGATGAAGTGCAGCCATTGTTGAGTGAGATGAAGGGTCAAGATAATAGCAGAGGCAATGGCATAGGATGAAATGTAGATCATTGTATTCAAGATTTTTTGGTGTGAGCAAATATTGTCGGTTCACGCCACCCTGCGGCTCTGACCACCTCAACTCAGGTAGTCTGACCCGAAGTCTCGTGTACCGCTTCAACTAGTTCTGGATGACGCCGATGTCGATGTTTGAGCCGAGCGTCCGCTCTCTGAAAGAATCGATCACAGCCCTTGGCTCCACAAGGCCACTCACGCGCCCCACCGCCGTGCTTTTGCCTTCGGTGTCTACCATAGTTTCCTTGGCGATATTTTCCTGTGAATCTGGCAGGACAAAAAGGGCAATACAATGGATCTACTACTTCTGACGAGCCAGATGTACTAGATTGCTCGATCCCATGAGAAGTTGTCACAGATAAAGGAACATGGAGATGGCTGCCGTAATAATTTGAAACTCGACGGCTTCCCCCATTCGGTGAGTCGTTTGTCAGACTGTTGCTGTGTTCCATAATATCTTCGGCCGGATATGATGTGGGCTGCGGAATGATGGTATCTGGTCGGATAGTTGCCACACTAGCCCTTCCCCAATCTTGACCTTCGTCCAGATACGAAGTGGAATGTGAGACAGGGGAAACGGGTCGGATGGCCGCAAAACTAGACTCGCCCCATTCGCGAGCTCCATCTTCTACGCGACGTGATGTTGGAGGATCCAAGGTTGACATCGAATGATTGCAAAGATTTATCAAATGCGACGTTCGCTCGCGGAGACGCGCCATGCGATCGTCTTGTCCTTCATGTAACGGTGTCCAGGGACCATCGGTGTGGCACAGCTCTTGGGATTCGAGCGTGACCTCGGGCGAAAAGTGATCAAGATCCATCGGGTCGTTGGACCAAGTTTCCTCCAATGCGGTAGGGCGCTCGTCATACTACTGAGGTTGGTCAGTGCAATTTCATAGAGCGACGGTATTAGTCTTACGGTTCTCGAATTCGAAGAAGCACGCTGAGCTTCTTGTTCAACAGCTGATCTGTTAATGAGCTCTTCTTCAACCGTTGTATGAGGCTGTGAAGTGTCCAACGAATGGGGCTCATAGGGCGTTTCACTTGTGATGCGTCCTTAGTGCACATGTGAGTAGGTACTTCGTGGCTGGGGCGGAGATGAACAAACCTTGTTGATTATTCTGTGCAGTCATGTAACCTTCCACCTTCGAGCAAAGTATTGCATATTGCTCCTGTTGTCTGGCATCTCCCTTGCGCTGTGACCGTGGGGTCTCGCATTTGAGGCCGTCTGCCCCATGAAAGATTTCAAACTCGTACTTGTCGAGTATGTCTTCGTTGCAAGTCCTGCAGAGTTTGAGAAACGGTAGGTGTGGTGGCTCTTTCTTTGGCAGGCTGCGAGTCAAATGTGTTCGAACGGCTGACATTGTAGTCACTGGGCCGCTTGTACATGTATATGCATATCCCAGTTTTGCCTGCACTTTCCGGAACGGGCATTGAAAGTTTCGCTCAGACTTCGAAGAAGCTTTCCGAGGGGTTTTCTGGAATTCTTTCGCCATAGTTTTTTGACGCTGTGATGAATGGCATCAGTAATGCTTTGAGCGCGGAAATATGGCCGACATACCTTACTCGAAGAGACTACAGGCGAGGACAACGAGCTCGCTCTCTTAAGTCTTTTGGGCGTTGTGACAGGTAGCGATACTTCGCTTAAGCGAGCGTCTGAATTGCTGGGCCAGCATTGATCAGGGCTGTTGTTTGTATATGATCGAGGACTGTAGGACACTTGGGGAGTGGCACTCGAAAAAGATGCCATGAAGGCATCAAAATCAAATGTAGTCACATCAGGATCGTCGTGAGGACTGCGGAAGTCTGGGGCTTGGCGCAAGGCTGGATCTTCTACCGGAATTTGTGGGACCTCCGATGGGTGAAAGTGAATACCGGAAGGTTGACCAACACCTGGTCGTGGAGGAGGGTGTCCTTCAAAAGCCTGCAAGGGGATTGTATGAGCCGGAGGACCATCGGGCGCTCTAGCCGCCATGATAGGTACGAGGATAGGAGGACAAGGAGGACAAGGAGGACACCGAACGAGGTGGGAATCACCATGCTATATCGTCCTCCGCTAACCAAATATTGTAGCTGAAGTGTTGCTTAGCGACTCAGCTTGCATGCATACATAGCTTTTGATCTGAGGATTTCACGATCTGAGGACCTGAGGACCTGAGGACTTGCGGACTTGCAGAGATGCCTGGATGCCTTACAAGCCGCAGGCTATGGGCCACTGAGAGACTGGAGTGGCGCAGAATAGGTTCAAGTCCGATCGTTATTGGACCACATGGCGGTTAACTAACCAGGTTCGAGTTAGCAGACGGAGGTGAGGCTGAGAGGTGCAGTACAGAGCGGCCAATGGCAGGCTTGATCGATTTGGGCGCCGGGACGAGTTGTTTAGATGAACAGTTGTATACATAACGACTGACGCAACCACAGTGACTGCTGTTCAGCGTGTTCGCGCATATCATGCTTCAGGCAAAGCTTGGCGTAGGAATGTTCACATGAGAGGAAAGGCCGAGGGCGTGCGAGTATAAAAGAAGCTCAGTGGTGTAAAGAAGTGAGACGACTGGAGGGGTATCAAAAAGGAATAACATGCTCAATGACAATACGCACGCGCTTCAAGCCCAAACACCCAGAGTCCAGCTGGCTCTCTCACCACCTTTGTTGGACAGACCCGGACCCATACTTTGCCTCTGTGCGATAACAGAAACCTCCTTCTCCCGCGTGGCGCCCTGCAAACCATCTTTGAGATACTTCTCGCGCTCAACTTCCACGATACCCTTGATGCGCTGCTGTGCTATCAGACTCGCGCCTGCCCACGGGCCCAATGTATCCACAACTCTGATCGTGCCACCTACCAAGCTCGCAGGCGGTGGACCGTGACGTATTGCCATCTGGGCGAACTTGGTGTCTATAGGGTCTTCAGTGGGCGATTGAAGCGCCGCGGGAATCGGCGCAGGCTCCGCATCGGTATCGAGTGACGAGGGGAACGTATCTTCGCCTTCCTGTCGGCGCGTCTCCACATCCTCCTTTTGGTTGCGCATCTTCTCCTCGCGACGTGCGCTTGCTCTGCCGTAGCTCTTTACTGGATCCCACCCCTTCAGTTGTACCAGAGCGTCCAGTTCTTTCTGTATGCGGGTCTTGAGGCCGGGTAGGTTTGACACGCCGCCCGTTATCACGATGCGCGACATGCATAGTCGGCGGACGTCTATGGGGAGTTGGACGAGAGCGCGGTATATGAGGTGATGTAGTGGGAGGTCTTCGTCGTCGAACTCGTGCATGGTCAACTCGGGCGCAAAGAGAGCGTTCTCGGTGGGCTTGGCTAGCGACGCGAATGATATCGTAAGTTCGGTAGGAGGTGTGTGCTTCGGAAAAGGTATGGTGACGGCAGGCGGCGGTGATTCGATAGCGTCTTCGAACTCCTCCAATACGGGAGCTTCTCGCGCGGGGAAGTATACGGTTCGTCGGTTCGATCTGGGGACAGGCTTGCAACATCCGACGCGGGTGAGGACTTCCTCTGCTTCTTCGAAAGAGACGTCTGCCTTGGTAGCGCTCGGCTCAGCGTCGTCAAGTTCGGCGTTCAGTAGCTTGGCCATCTCCTCGCTCAGCAGCTTGCCTGCCCGAACACTGCGTCTTTCCGAGACTTCGCGGTATTCGCATACCGCAGTCACCAGTGTTTCCGCCCAACCTATATCCACGACCAGCGCTGAGCGTAGTCCTGCTGCCACTGTCGACAGCACCGGAGTTGACATGAGAGTGATGCTCGGGGCCTGGAAGCTTGTGAACAGCACATCGAGGATGGTCGACATGAGTGCATGCGGCATACGCGGAGGCATCGCAAGCAGTACCCGCCGTGGCTTCGTGTCCAGCAGAAAGTATTTGCCGTATGCCTCCCTCATAGCCCGCTCAAACTTGTCTTCTACCAGGCCCATGTCAACCTTGCTCAGATCCATACGGTAGAGCTCATGTTCTTGACCCCAGTCCTGGTCCCGCTTCCGCTTTCTTCTCTTCTGTGCATATTCGGGATCCCACTGCCTGTAGTCGCCCACCCTCCGCTGGTCGTCGGGCCCAAACGGGAGGGTGCATCGCGGGGCACTTTCGCCGGGAAAGCCGCCGCGTACGAACCGCGAGCCGACTTCTATCACGACGTACTCGTCTTCGGTGCGGAAGGAGCCACCAGGCGAGCCGAAGGTGGACGAGATGGATCGTAGGAGCGGTGTCCGCGGTGACTCTCCCAGATCGGCGAGGCGTGGAGTGGCGCCCCGGGTGCTGCGGTTGAGGGAGCCCGAGACCTTTCGCTCGCCGCCGGATGACATGGCGGGGATGCTTTTGGATGAATTAATAAATCATTATACTGTAAGCTCAATGGCCGCAAGTTGCTTCGCCTGCATGTGCCTGGCGTTCGTCACTAGCTGCCAGAAACCGAGCTTGTGTGTTCCAGGGTTAGCGTTGGCTGGCTGGCCCGAGCGCAGGAAAAAGTTCTAGCTGGAAAGCGCACTGCTCGAGCTTGCGACAACTCCCATCGCGACTTCCCACACCACGTCCAAATTCACCACGGAGGGTAGCTGCGTTTCGCGATCGCCATTGGACCTACCCCACGACCGAAATCAGCAAAATGGGTCTTTTTATCCTCTCGGAGACTTCGGCGGGTTACGTCCTGTTGAAGTCCAAGGACAAGAAGCTTCTCAGCGGAGAGAACAAGAACTCCTCTAGCATTGTCGAGGAGCTCAAGCTCAAGAAGTTCGCCAAGTTCGGCAGCGCAGTAGACGCTCTCGAGCAGGCCGCCGCGCTCCACGATGGAAAAGTCACGCCTATGCTGTCGTCTCTTTTGGAGGATCTGAAGGACGAGACCAAGGCTACCTGTACGAACATCCTGAGATTGCGCAGTGAACATGGCAGCTAACACCTTCAAGTGGCCGTCGCCGACCCCAAGCTCTCCAACTCGATTGCGCAACTCCCCGGTCTCTCCCTCAAGACCGTATCAGACTCTTCTACCCAAGATGTATTCCGTGCCATCCGCGAAAACCTGACCTCGCTCCTTCCCAACCTTCTTCCCTCTGAGGAAGCCGCGACCAGACTCGGTCTTGCCCATTCCCTCTCGCGACACAAGTTGCGCTTCTCGCCCGACAAGGTCGATACCATGATTATCCAGTCCATCGCATCGCTCGATGTGCTCGACAAGCAGCTCAACACCTACGCCATGCGTGTGAAGGAATGGTATGGCTGGCACTTCCCCGAGCTCGCTAAGAGTAAGTTCCAGCCTTTTAGACGCCTGTTTCTCTGGATTCGTTACTGACGTTCGCGACAGTTCTCAATGACAATCTCGCCTACTCTCGTGTGGTCCTTAAGATGGGCTTCCGAACCAAGGCGCGTGAGAGCGACCTCTCCGAGATTCTGCCCGAGGAGATTGAGGCGGCTGTAAAGGCGGCAGCAGAAATCTCCATGGGTACCGAGATCACAGAGGAGGATCTGGAGGCGACCTCAGCTCTTGCCGAGCAGGTTGTTGACCTCACCGAGCACCGTCAAAGCCTCGGCGCCTACCTCTCCAACCGCATGCAGGCTCTCGCTCCTAACCTTACTGCCCTCGTTGGTGAGCTTGTTGGTGCGCGCCTCATCGCCCACGCTGGATCACTCATGAACCTTGCCAAGTCGCCTGGTTCCACCATCCAGATTCTCGGTGCCGAGAAGGCTCTTTTCCGCGCTCTGAAGACCAAGCACGACACACCCAAGTACGGTGTAAGTATCCCCTTTCCCTAAGCGGAGAATCTTAGTGCTAACTTACCCAGCTCATCTACCACGCATCCCTTATCGGTCAGGCCACCGGAAAGAACAAGGGCAAGATCGCCCGTATGCTCGCCGCCAAGTCCGCCTTGGGTCTCCGTGTCGACGCCCTCAGCACCTGGGGTGTATCGTCCGAGGACACCTCCAAGGAGCCCACCGAAGAGGAGAAGTCGCAGCTCGGTCGCGACGCCCGCCTCACCATCGAGAGGAGACTACGCGCCCTCGAGGGCAAGCCGCTCAAGAGCATTCCTTCCGGCAACGCAAACGCGACAACACTTGGACAGAAGAAGTGGGAAGTCAAGGAGGCGCGGAAGTACAATCCAGACGCCGATGGTCTTACTGGTGACGAGCCAGCCGCCGATGCGCCCGCTCCCAAGAAGTCGAAGTCAGACAAGACCAACGGCACACCCAAGAAGCTGGTACAGGAGGTCGACAGCGACGAGGAGATGGCAGACGCCAAGGACTCATCAGACTCCGAGTCGGAAGACAAGCCCGCCGCCAAGGGCGACAAGGCCGCAAAGAAGGCAGAGAAGGAAGCCAAAAAGGCACGAAAGGCAGAGCGCGCCGCAAAGCGCGAGGCCAAGGAAGCAAAGAAGGCCGCCAAGGAGGCAAAGAAGTCGAGCAAGGACAGCAGCAAGAAGCGGAAAGCCGACGATGGCGACGAGAAGGTCGAGAAGAAGAAAAAGAAGAAGAGCAAGGACTAGATGCTGTCGCCTGTATCTGTAGCCATGTTCTTTCACAAAAGAGGGTACGGCGTTGTTATGGGTTTGAGCTTGCTTTGTTTCAGGCGAGTGGCGCACGAGGGTTCGGCATATTGTAGTTCTATGTTTCAAAGTCCCTTTTACGCTTGCATGATGGGGATGCGGTGGATGGATACCCGCCAGTTGGTAGCATACAATCACATGTTCATAAATCTTCAGTCGTGTTGTCTTGTACTGCTGATGTGTCCTGACTGGTATGCATTATATAAACCCCGTGTTATTGACGTTCCCACCGCACTCGGTGCAGTACACTTTCTTCTCTCACAATAGCACGAAACCCTCCATCCCCTGCTTGACGCTGCATCTACTCATCACCTATCACAGGCTCAAGCCTTCCGCTTAACCTTCCTCCTCTTCTTATTAGCACCCAAAAGCTTATTCGCAATCTTCGGCATCTCCATATCCTCCATGCCCTCCGGAATCATTCCCTCTTCCTCATCAAACACCTGCTGAATAATAGCCAGAATATCATGGAGTTCATCCTCCGTGAAACGTGTGCCCGCCTGTGTTGTAAGAACGTCAGCACCCCTCAATACCCAAACCTCCCAAACCCCAAGACTTGGAAGATCAAGAACTACTGGAGAGTTGGAGAGCAGGATAGAAAATAACATACCTCCTCAATAATCAGTTCCAACGTAACCTGCGTCGTCGGTCTCAAATTATACAACTGCAGATACTCCGCCTTGTTCAACCGGTACTTGGGCGCCAACGCGCGGAATAAACTATGGGGCCCGCGGTAGAGCGTTCTAGGTCGCGATGGGTGCGCGTCGGCTAGGGAGGAGGTTGTGTATTCGGCGGTTTGGAGGTAGGCGAGTCCCTTATCAATATTAGTATTAGTCTCACACGTTCCTGTGAATCGAATGGAAGGGGATGGAAAGGCGTACATCTCTTAATATATGCGTCAACCCAGATGGCTTCTTCCTTTTCCTCCCCGTCTCATCAGCGCCGGTGTACTCTGCGTCTTCTTGGCGGAGGTGCAGGAGGACTTCGTGGTTGGAGAGGAGCGCGGATTGCGGGGTTTTGATCTGATTGTCTTTGTCAGCAAAACGGACGCAGGATGGCGCTACAAAAGGGTTCTTGGTGGTTTTGGGGTTATCAGGTGGAAGGGGAAGGATGAGATAAGGATGTGGATATGGGCTGTATGTCATGTGATTGGAAGGTTGAACGGAGAAGATGGGAGTTGAGATTTGGAGGATGTGACTTACATGCATCCTGACGATCTCGTAGCACTCGTGCAGACGTCCTTGTTAAGAATCTGGAGTTGAAGTCGTCCGATGGCCACCAGTCTGCGTCGTGTAGCTGGCCCTGGACTTGAAGCGATGTGCTTTCCCAGTGTACTGAACTCAGATTAGTTTTTTGAAGACATGTAAACAGGTGGTCTTCGCAAGGCCGTATAGCCGAGAGTGATGTTAAGCGAACCGTGCGAGCATTCACTGTAAAGTCACTCCTGCTCTTCTTGTACCCTCATCTTAATTATGACTAACGAAAGTGGCTAGCGCCATCACCACACGTGAAGGGACCTCGGGAGCGCGTACCTGTGATGAGCGACCGTGATTTGCTCGCAAGCTTCTGAGAACGAAGAAGCGCGTCTAGTATTCGAAGCGGTGTGCACAACTCAGGTGCTCGAAGTTCCGTCTACATGATGCGTGAGCCCAGCGTGAGACTCGAAAGGTGAGCAAAGGGCAGTTTTTCGCGCTAGCGGCTTGGCAGGGCGAAGGGTAAACTTGCCAGAATGGAAGCCAGGTATTTCGTTCAAATAATATGGAACTCAAAGTTGCAACTTAGAAGATCGTTACTGGGTATTATTACTATAATCACTCGCTATCTTTTGTACTGTTCCAGACAGGGCTCGCTCGTTCGTTTCATGCCGCTAACGCCGCGCAATGCTATGCGAAAATCTAAGATCATCGCAATTGGAGATCATGATCGTCGTTCACCCGTAACTTCGTTGTCCTCGCGCTCAATACTCAGTCCCGTCATCTAAAAGCGTAATCTTTCATCATGGTTCCCTCTGGGCTTTCGCCACCGCCTTCGTCTTCTTCACGATAAAGACGCCAACTTCCACACCCTTCGTGGGCTCACCGTTATGGTAGTCCCGTTCCGATACACCCTCGAGAACGGCCTGGATCAGTGTTGCAGCGCTCATCTCGGAGCTTGGGAGCTTTTTCGACTTGCTGAAGTACTTGGTGATTATCTCCCTTATACGGGGCTTCTCTTGCTTGATCCACCAATCGTCCGCCCAAGCTGACCGTTGCATCAGAATCTCCTCTTTTGCGGCGTGGATGACTTCATAATGTGCTCTTCTCTCATTGTTGTGTCGTTCGCCCATTGCTCCACAGAATTTCCGGACTTGCGCCTCCAAGTGGTTGTACTCGTCCAGGTAATTGACTGAACTCATTTGACCCAGGTTCCTTCCTAGCTCTGAGTGGAGATCGTGGACTACCGTTACGGTGCGCAAGAGTGGGTCGAGAATTGGTCCGAGGTACTGCTGCGTAAAGGTCCTCGCACCTGTCCTGGTCGGATAGATGAATAGAAGGACGCCGTCATCGCTAGAAAGTTCGATGAGGCGATCGTACAGCAAAGATCTACCCCGAAACGTGAACATCTCAGCGAACTCATTAGTGTTAGTAGGCGGAATGTATCGCTCTACAATCGAAACATTGATGCTCCCGGGTGGCACGACGGGTCGAGGCGATGGGGGCAGGAGTTTCGAATCGAGTTGATAGTCTGGAATAGCGACCGCGCTGTCAAAGACTTTGCTGGTAAAGTAAGAATCTCCTCCGACAGCAGGACCAGGCGTCGACGGAGGAGACTTTGGCAGATCCATGAGCGTGTAACGACCAGGCAGGGCGTGGAACACATTGATCCACGAGGTTTGCGTTGACGATCTATCATGAATAGAAGCGATGACTTGGCCGAAGATGTGGCCTGATGTTGACGGACAAGGCAAGGCGTGGGACAGAATCTTGACTGAGTCCAACTCCAGACATCCAGATTCGTTTACTAAGCTAATTAGCGAACGGAACTATGCGTCATTCAGGTGCAAGAAGTACTCACTGATGGTGCTTTTTGCCTCTTCTATCCACGCTGCCATTCTCAGCGCGTCGCTGAACTCGTCGTTGAACTCTTCGTGGGTCGGTACGATTATGGGCGCTTGACTGGGAGCTGTAGCGCTGGCAGTGATGTTCAGATTTGGTGACACCCCTGGCTCAGAATTTGGAGGCGAACCCAGCCCAACCGTGCGTGGGTTCACAAAGGATCCCCAACTGATCGTCCCCGGCTCCGTATCCGAGGGAGGCGTGTGAGTGGACACAAGATGTCCGACGCGGGCTCTAGCTTCCTTGGGACTGGTAACGGGGGTATGACTGGCCCCGTTGGCGTGGCTGAAGAAGTCGAGTGGTGGGCTGAGCGCATGGAGAGGGTCTTCTGGCTTCGACAGAGGTCCAGCGCCTAGTGGAGAGAAGGAGTGGTGTGTTTGCTGTGGGATACGATCAGGGTGGGGCGCAGCAATGCCTAGTACATCAAACGAGGGTAGACGCAGGTTGTGCGTACTCCTGAGGACCGTGGACGTGGGAAGCGAGATGTTGCTTTGAGGAAGGTTGAGGGTCAGATCAAGCTGCGGCCGGTCCTCGATGGTGGGAGTCCTAAGAGGCTGGGGTAAGGCGGAAGCCAGCGGGAAAGGCTGCGGCAGAGAAGCGTCGAGAAACGAAGAGATATCGTCGGGAACCGCTATTTCGGGGCAGGGACCCGCATCTATGCCCTCATCCGGAGTGGGTGGGATGGAGTTGGGCTGGAGCGCTTGGTGGGAGTCTTGGTGAAAGCGAGGAGGGGCATTATCAGCGTCAGATGGCTGTAGAAGATGTGACGAGGACTGGAAGCCCGTCATCATGACCAACGGGGTCTGAGATGTTTGCCGGTAACGCGCACAATCACGCTATGCTGGGTAAGTGGGATGAACAGACGCACGGAGACGTGGCTGAAAGATCTGGCGTCCAGGTACAAACGCGGTAGCGCCGCGGCGGCAGTAACGGCCGCGTGGGAAGTATTGACAAGTGGAAGGGGCTGGCGGTAAACGAGTGGATGGTCGCCTGGGGAAGACGGTCGCTGCGTCCAAGACAGTCATGTAACAGCAGAGCGACCAGGCCAACGCGGTGCGAGGGCCAGGTGGGCTAGGTTGGGTTTGCGGAGTGAATACCCGATGTTCGCTGCGGTTGATGCTAGCGTGTTTTGGAGGACCAGGGTCTCAGCAGCTGAAATCTAGACCTCGCGGCCACAGCAATTCACACCAGCGAAATGGCCTGACCGCACCCGCTGCTCCCTGCACACATGGCAGCCTAGCTCCATCACCAGCATGCCCATCCATCGCGCCTCACGCTGCCGTTGTTTGGTTGTTTGTAGCGCCGACTGTTCGGTGGGTCGATGCCCTGCTGCACGACAAGCCGGGCTAGTCCTGAAGCTGTTTGATACGAATTGAACGCACACCCATAGGGCTCCCGTGGGGAGCCAGCGTACACGAGTACGCAGTACGGCGCCGCACCCTGCCAATCGCCTACCAGAACGCAGCCAGTCTCTGCACAGCTCATGGCCAAAACGCACAAGTTTTCAAGTCGCTCCACAGTCACCTACCCTCGCCAACGTTTTGGTGCGAGCTTACAGCGCGTCTTTGGCATGGGTCCAGCAAGCCTCCAAGCTATCTACCCGCAGTCACACAGTGCAGCCACACTCAGCTGCCGCGACACGCTTTGCCCTACAAGGCGAAGGGCCATGCGAGTCTAGGCTCCCCATCGAGATGTCTCTTTTGGCCAGCGGATTCTTGATTGTCAGCAATCGAAAACCGTGAAAACTTCTTTTTAGCTGGATGCAGCTTAGGTTAATGATCAGCGCCATGCTGCTTGTCACGGGACTTGCCGTTGGGCGCATTTTCATCTCGCCACTACCGAGCTCAGGGTTTATTCCATAGTTTACAAACGTAAAACTTCGCTATCAATTCTGCGACCGATCCACTCGTGCATGGATTGTCAGATGTCAGACTCTGCTTACAAAGTCCGTCCGACGATATGCCTTGCTCATTCTCTGCGGCCAAGAACCAGCCGTAGAAACGTAAACACCATACCAAGCTTTTGTGCCTGCGCATTACGACAGCCCACCTTGAGCTCTAGGGTCCTGTTGCTTTGGCTTGTCTCCAAGTACCTTCTCCTTAGCTCCACGCTCGTCTAGCTTTATTCCATCAAGACACTTCCTCGGTCAACCGCCGCGCCACCATCGCCTTTACGTACTCTTACACTCAAGTATCAAACTATCGACATTAGCACCAACTTAACAACAGAGTGAGACATGAACAACGTACCTGCCACTTCTGCAGTCCCTTGTCCCTTGCTCCTGGCGCACTTGAACTGGATTTCGATGCCATCTTCGGCTCATGCAGCTTCACGTACTCCTGCGCAAGCATAGGACATGCTTTCTTGTGCGCCTTGTAGTGCGTCTTCTGGCAGTCTTTGTTGCAGTACGTTACACTGTGGCACTTGATGCACTGCTTGAGCGTATCCGGAGACTTCCCGCATTGCGCGCACGCCTGAGGCGGTGCGGATGATGATGAGGATGCAGACTCTGGCTGTGTGTTGGGTGTTTGTGACGATGAGGTGGACGACTCTGCCTGTGTGGTAGATGCACCGTTTGAGTTGTTTGCCGAGTCGGCCATCTTCGGAACCGAATGAGCGAGGATGTCTAAGTTGGAGTCGTGATAAATCCCAATTGCGGCTTCAATGTCGATGTATTTCGCTGCTCTTCACCTCGACAGATGCCAAAAGTTGAACGTGATCGACATTTTGTCCGCAGGGATGCGCCTGAAGCGACTGCGCTAACCCAATTCTGTGATAGCTTGAAAAGCTAGCAGGTGTCCCGAGGTCAGTCGCGAGCGCCATCTACACTGCCATAACATATCCGCCGTGCAAAGAGTTCCTGATCGAGTCGCCATCGACAACAACAATGTATCGCTCTGCTTTCGATGTTGCAGATGCTTTTACGCGCGCGATGATGACAGAATCATTGCGAAGCTGCGCGACTCCATCGAGCCACTGACCATCAGCTCGCTCGACTCATTGTTGTTGAGTGCCAACTCTCAAGAACTTTCGATGCAATGCAACAAAAACGTTTGTGAGTCATTCAATAGAGAGAACCGTTTCTTTCCTCGTTCATGGCCGCCTTCGTCAATAGATGTCCACGTCTCATCGCTCCTGCCGTCTCAACAGTGTCAATACCAGCCGGACGAGAGAAAGAGAAGCCTAACAGGCTTTCACTCCTGAGTCGGTAGGTTCACAATGGGTTCGAGTTTTGGACAGTGTTGTCGACTTTGAGCCTGTGGGTGCTTCATGCACGGTGAAGTATTATAAGAATTGTACCAAGCACTGCAGTACCTCTTCTCCACAACCAACATACTTCGACAACAACCTTCAAGCACTTGTTCATAACTCGCACAGAATCCATCATGGGTACCGAGATGTCTCATCAGCAGAACGACGATCACACATCCCAGCCGTCTCACGATGGCTCACACAGTTGCGAGATGTGGATGTTCGAACACATAGTTGATGCCATGACACAGTTAAGATCGATATGGACTGAGATCAACGCGCCTCCCCCGGCTACGATCGAGCGATACATAGTGTTATCCGCCTCCGAAACACTTCACGATTCAGAATGCCCTATCTGCCAGGGGGACTATGACGAGGATCAGCATGTAGCTATCAAGCTTCTAGGCACACATTGCAGTCACGTTTTCGGCCGAGACTGCTTACAATGTTGGGTCAATAGCGGTATGCAAAAGGCCCATTACTGTCCTATTTGTCGGCAATGCATACGTGGCGCGCTTGGTGGACTACCCCCATCGCAGCCAGGCGCCGAAGACGAAGAAGAACATGTGTATGAAGTCTTCTACGATGAAGAAGAAGAAGAACTTGAAGCAGAACTTGAAGCAAGACTTGAAGCAGCATTTGGAGAAGAACTCGAAGAAGAACTCGAAGAAGAACTCGAAGAAGAAAATAAAGATGAACATGAAGATGAACAAGAAAAAGAAGAGGAAGAAGAAGAAGAGGAAGATGAAGAGGAATGGGAATGGGAATGGGAAGAGGAAGAGGAAGAAGCTGAACAAGTCCTCAGTCCGCTACAGCGTGAACAACGCGATAGGCACTGGGCAAACTTAACCGAAGTCAGCAATATTTTGCAAAACATCGAAACAATCGTTATGCCCCCGGTTGCGGCGGGGGGGCAGTTAAGCCAAGCTCTTCAAGTCGTACGCCCGGACCCGACTATCCAGAATGAAGAGCGCGCCCTCAGGCAAACACTGACTCGCCTCTGGAATGAAAGCCGTTATCTCAATGAGCTTCTGTGTATCAATTTCGAACGCCAGCAGGAGGAGCAGCAAAGGGAAATTCTGCGCGCTGAAAGGGAGAGGAACGTACTGCAGGTTGAGATGATGCAGTTCACCGCTAATTTCCGGAGGATGTAGAAGGACAAAAGGCTATGCAGAAATTGATGGGAACCGCGAGCTAATCGCGATTGTGAAATATGTCTTCTCCCAGTATATGGGGTCGACATCGCACATCATGCGAATGGAGAAATTCATGGACTAAGATAAAAAGTTGCTATCTTCTCATGATATCAAGGTGTAAGCATCTATTTGTCAAAGGATTCCATTGTGAAAGCGCTTCTTGCTGTACTTTTTAGCAAATACCAGTCGTCTAAAGCAGCAAATCCATTGTAATCACAACTGTGATTAACGCTAAACATCCTAACACTCTACTCATCCAGCCAATCCTCAAAATTCTCATGACACAAGAGGACCTTATCCGTATTTTGCGCTTCCCTTGAACAGTGATATCCCACATTACCAACAAAACCCAACCGCACCAAACCTTCATGAATCAAGCAAATCCAACCTCATGAGCATATAAACGCACACCGTCCAACTTCCTTCCCCCACATCCACCAGTACCCCTCACTCTCAAACCCCCTCATCCCTTCCACGAAAAAGCTGTCTACCTCTTTCACAAAAAGCATTAAAATCCTGCTCCCGCCGCTCCAACGCCTGACGCATCCTTCTCAACTCCCCTTCACGTTCCCTCAGACGGGCTTCGCGAGCATCCAGATCGGCTGAACGTCGTTGGAACTCGAGTGACTGGAAAGCATGGGGTGGCGCTGCTCTGTTCTGTTCAGATTGGCGTGTGGAGTTTGTGGAGTTTGAATCGTCCGGGGGATAGTTGAATTGTGCTCGATGTGGAGGTGCTGAGGATGGGGTGCGTTGCTGGCCGAATTGGAAGGGTTGGGGGGTTGGATGAGGGGGGTGAGAGGATGTGTGAGGCCCTGAAGATGTAGGCTGAAGCGCTGGTTGTCCGGCTGTCGCTTGTCCTGCGGCGAGTGCAGCGTGAAACTCACGATGTGTGAAGACGGGCTCGGTGCGCCAGTCTCCGCTGTAGCGAGTGTCTCTCGATGCAGCAGATGACGGAGTCGTAGGCGGACGGGGCTCGGTGCGCCAGGTATCGCGATATGAAGTGTCGCCGGATGTAGTAGGTGACTGAGTCGTAGCCGGACGGGGCTGACTGGTTCGTGCGTAAAGTCGGGGTGTACGTGCAGGCAGTAGTAGTGGATCTGTATCTCTCCTTGTAGAATCTGACGTTGTGTCGCCCACAGGGTCCAAGGGTACAAAGAGGGAAGGTGCGGAGTCACCGCCTCTAAGAACCTCTATAGCCTCTTCTGTCAAACGCCGACTGCGCGCCGAAAGGCTTTCATATTCGGCTTTGAACCATACGGCGCGACATAGCGGACAGAGATTGGTGTTGTCTTGGGTCTTGCGACGGGCGAAGATCTTTTCGAGGCAGGCGTGACAGAATTCGTGGTTGCACTGGGTGGGTGGCTGGACAACGACGCGCATTGCTTTGTGAGTACTGCGATCGTATTCCTCTGTACATATCGGACAGTGGGCTTCTTGTGGTGGGTCGCGCTCACTACACGGCTTCAAGCAGCGGCGTATGAATTGGGCACAGGCTAATGGCGCTGTTTCCATGTTGATTGATCGTAGCGGAGTTGGTCGCGTAGTTCTAAGCGGTGGAGTGTAGAGTGGACATCGCGGTGGTGTGAGAGGTTGTAGTCAGCCTTGCATAGAATGAGAGGGTATAGAAGTGGATCCGACGCAAACTTGCGCACCCGGAAGTGAACCGCATGGAATCCCCACGGACCAGTAGAGACGTGTATGGAAGGGTAATGACGTAGCTTATGCTTGTTGGATCTGACCCAAGAAGATCGCAGAAAACATACATGACATTGAGCTATGGAGTTCGCTGATTACGAAGGAAAGACTTGCAGTTCCTAGCGCGCCTTGCAGTGACAATGTAGAGATAACCATGTAGCGCTACCCAGGTATCAGCCCAGGTGACTTTCATTCAGGAATGAACACAAGACAGCAGCTCCTCCACCTTCGACTACTGTTTCGAAAGCAACAGCAACTGGAATATGGAGAACCTGTGCGCCAGTCAGTTCACGTTATCTAAGTCTTTCGCAGAATACTTACAATATACCAGCGAGGAAGAGATACACTTTTCCCGCGTCCGCAAAGTAGACCATACAGCCCGATAACAGAAGGTTTGTCGACGCCATGACCACAATTTGGGACATATCTCTTTCCTGCTGAGAGATGTATGCAACAGCGACAGGCACTAGACTCGCAAGCACTGCCGTGAAGACATGGGTGCACTCTCTGAGAGTGCTGTCGTAAATTACTGGACTGCCACCGAACTTAGACTTTTCCAAGAATCTCCCAAAAATTCTGATTATGGTAAGTGACCGCTCGCAGACCCACAAAGTAAAGTAGTCGCTGAATTCGCGGGACTTGAGTGAGATCAGGTCCGTAGCTACATGTCCATGGAACCGATCATATTTGACACAGTCTTCAGGAAGGCCATAAAGAGGTTTGTGGTGAAAAATCCAGTTATCGCGTGTAGCGCGAGACACGTTGTAGGATTTAATCTGGTCGAGATCAAAATGATCGGGCGCTGCGATCTTGGCGAGCATACGTTGTCGTAGAAGTGCTTCTTCTATACGTGGGTTAGCGCCATAGTCACACAGATTGAATGATAAGTTTACCGTATTTCTCAAGCTTCTCACGAATCTGCATGATGAAATGGTACTGCTTGGGCTGTGGTTTGGCGGAATCCTCCATTGTATTCCAAGCCCAATCTGTGGCATATTCTTTGGTGATGCCGCCTTTTCCCTCTCTGAAATTGGTCATCACATTATGAAGCTTCCACTCCAGATAGTCGATCTCTGCTTGCATGAAGAGGAGATTCTGCACGCCGAGCGTTCGGAAGGTACGGAAAATAGCCCGCTCAGGCACGCGAGCCATGTATTCAGCCAGCCGTGGGATACCAGCTGGGATACTCTTATCCCAGTCGGCTTCTTCATCCGCGTCATCAGAGTTGTCGGGCTTTAGGTCTTCCTCGACGTTTCCGGCTTCCTTAGGGGGATTCAATTTGATTATCTTGTAGTCCGCCGTCTGCGGTGCAGTATCGCCATGTAGCTGACCAGCAGGCGCCGTGTCAGGCGAATGCGCTTGCCGAAGCACAGATTGATCTGCGTCTGCACTTGCCAGGCTTACATGAGGCTGTGGAGAATAATCCGGAGTGTGACGAAGCGGAGGGTAATCCGGGTGTGAGGGGTCCATGACCGGGATCGCGTTCACAGAACGTTCTGAATCAGGTCCATCGGACTTAGCTGGTCGGACAAGTCCATGTGCTATGTTATCGACATGGTCGAGCTCTGGGGTCGAAGATGTAGACATGGTAACTATTTGTTAGTAACAGATATAATCAATGATTCTCTTGTAAATAGTGGAACTTATGCTGGAAAGAAAGATAGCCTGCCGGAGCTGTTCTTATATGAACGAAGTACTGCGCAAACGTACCAATATGACAATACCATTGAAGCAGATGAGCATGCAGATGACCCCAATTAACAAGAGTGATGATGTCGGCGTATATTCCATGGTACTGGCGAGAGCCTTGTGAATGTACGCCCTACAGGTGTGCCCAACTCTTTCCACGAGTAGGGCTTTGACAAACCGATATCAGACAGTTGTGAAGATATCTTGCTTCACGACATCTTGTGCCGTCGATAATTGCTGTCTTGTAACGCGTACATGCGCTGTTCGATCGATCGCGCGGACAAACCCGGCTTCACTGATTGGGTTGGCGGTGCGATCAGTCGCGGCCTTCTAAGTCTGAACAAGGAACTCTGGAGGCCAGAACACTGCTTCAGATATGGGTAAACAGACTAATGTTACAAACCCATATGTTGCCGGTGTCAGACACTTCCATCAGGCCGTGCTATCATTATTAGTTTGCGGCCACTTTCGCAAGTCAACGAAGATTGATAGTCCTGCATGATTAATTCGCCATTGCGGTTGCACATGGAAAAACGCGGTAGAAGGTAGGTGAGGCTCGATGGAAGATAAGGAAGGATGCGGCATCTGACCACTGGTGTTGGCGTGCTGACATAGCTTCCTTACCGAATCGCATAGAGGATGACAGCTGGAGTGTTACTGTGCATATTCGCGGCTGTCCAAACATGGAAGAAGAGTCTGAGGCGACAAAGTGTGGGTTGGACAGCTTGATGACATCATGTGCAAAGTGGGGAAGAGCTGCCGGGACCAGCCACGTGCCAGCCTCCACACCTTGCCCTGAACATCGACAGCTTGTCGCATATCACGACAAAGCGTACCACTGATCCTTTACTCACGAGGAACTCACTGGAATGTATAGTGAAAGAGATTCCTAGCTTTACACGCGGGTTTGACCATTCGCCAAATAGCATTGCGGCATCATCTGGTTGCCACATATGCTTGTCGTCTTTCAATCGAAAGCGCATTGGAGTTGTTCAATACCTGAAGAGGCATTAGGTGACTGTTGCAAAAGTTACTTGCAAGCTACATGCACCTGCGTTGAAGCCCATCGCACTGATAGCAATCTGCCTACCTTGATGTCTTCACGCCCCTACGTCAGCGCTCTGCGCATCACCGAACGCTCACATCTGCCGGGTACGGACTTCGCGAAAAGTCCGCCGTAAGACCAATGGTATGCGCGGTTACTGAGGTCAAAGGTGTCCTGGTAGGTGTCAGGCTACGTGAAGTCCGACGCCCGTTCAGCATACACAGCCTTGGCGACTGCATCGGTTCGAGCTGACTTGATGAGATTACCAGACCACAAATGATACTAGGAGTTTAACGAGAGGCTCCATTCTGACGTTTTGGTGTGTGAATACACGTGTCGTTACAGACATATAACGGGTTGTATTGGATACGCGTACTGCGACCTGCTGGGAGCAGCGGAAGGCGTCTTAGAGGCGCATACTCAGTGTACTCCGTGGCTTGGTTCCTTCAGGAGAAACCTGCGGGTTTACGCGTCGTAATCCTGCCCTCTGTGCATCCAGCCTCAAGTTGACGTACTCCAACAAAGCCCAAGGACTATATATCCCATCCTCCCTATGTTACCCATCATCTCATCAACCACCAACTTCCACCTTCACTCCATCGTCTCTTCCTCTACCATCACCCATCATCATGAAATCCCTCTTCCTGCTCCCCCTCCTTCCCACCTCCCTCGCCCTCGTCGCCCCCCTTAAGCGCCTCACTCCCGACCTCCACCCCCGCAACGCACACTGGGTAAGCTATGAGTGTACGAAGTGCATGTGAGATAAATACTGACTTCGTACCTCTACCCCTGCAGGGAACAAAATCCTGGTCCGGTACTCACACAATCACCGTAACAACAACCCTTACTGTCACCGTGACCGCCTTCCCCTCCGCCTTTTCCTCCGCCAACCAAACCTTCCCCAACGTCACCACTACGGACGTGAGCGCGCCGGCGACAACCAGCGATGATTTTGCGCCGATCACTCTGATCACGCTGCCTACTGAGGTGTCTGCGACTACGGGGTCGAGCGATGGTCTGGCGCCCGTTACGTTGATCACACTTCCCACGGCTACGGATGGTGGAGTGGGAGATGCGGCGCCGACGCCGAATGATCTTGAGCCGATTACTTTGATTGATATTAGTGCTGTTACGCCTATTTAGATGGGTACGAGAAGTAGGGACAGGGACGAAAGAGGAGGGTGTAGGGTTTGGTGATGGGGTAGCATGGTCGCAGAAATTGTAGACGAAATACTGCTGGTTTGGTCTCGAGGAGGGAGTTGTTTTGGTGTACATATTGTTTCGCTATTGGTCTTGGGACTCCACACTCTTTTGGTGTATCGATTCAGTCGCTCGTTTGGAAGTGTTGTTCATGTGCATGATTTGTGTTAGTGGGTTAGAGTCACATCTGGGGTGTTTAAGCAACAAGCAACAATGGAACGGTAGCTGGAGTGAGGGGCATAAACAAACTTTCTGCTTTCTCATACCGTACCAAGTATCGGCGTGAAGCGTACCTAGAAGAAGACTGAGGCCAAGAAGTCATGCCGTCGCCGTCCCGCAACTCATGTTCGGGAGGTCGTCAATGACAACTCTCAAACAGTTCCGTCGCACTCAACCGCATACTGCTGCTAACCTTACTTCCCCTCCTCACATGCTTGGACGCAAACGCCCTATCACAAGTTAGCACTACCTTCACATACACATCAGCAATGAAATGACTTACACATCCCCAACAATCTTCCTCAAAACCAGACTATCCACCCATTCACCCTTGATCTGCGTCTTCTCCTTTGTCAAGCTATGTCTTTCAAACCCCAGCCTCTCCGCCAACTTCCAACTCCCCTCGTTCCTAGGATCGCACTCAATCTCCATTTCCAACTTCCCTTGGTTCTGCAGTCTTTCTTTCAGAGCATCGATGAAAGCTGTCATGGCTTCTGTAGCGTAGCCCTGGCCTTGCATTGACGCCAAGAAGGAGAACCAAAGTTTAGCGTGGGTGACGGGTTTGATAGTAGATTCTCCTGGAAGGGAGTCGGAGTTGGCTTGAGATGTTTTGGCGCCGACGCGGCCGATGAATCTTTCGTCGAGCGTCTCGACAGCGAGTTCATACTTCGTTCGCGGCACGTCGTTGTGGTTGCGGATGTTTTCCAAGACGAGTTCACGAGCTTGTTGGCGTGTTCGTGGGGGCCACTCCTGGTAACGTGCGTTTTGCTCGTTTCCTTCGAGAAGAAAGTAGCCTTCCTCGTCCTTCATCACGAACTCGCGGAGGAGCAGACGGGGTGTTTTGATAGCACCAAAACGCTCGCCCTTCACGTTTGCGCGGGCGATGGCTGCGAGTTCTTCTTTTGTGAAGGCACCTGAGGCTTTGAGAATCTTCTGAATGACGTTTCCCTTGGCGACCATATAGTCGACGATGTTGTTGGCTTTTGCCGCGAGTTCAAGCTTCACTCGCGCGTACTCATCCCTCAACTCGATGTCAGAGCGTAGCGTATCTCGCAAGCTGAGGTGGTTGCGCGTTTGTGCAACACCGTCAACACACAGGTAAACGTTGTGGCGATTGGATTGGTTAGGGTCTTTAAAGGCATGACGGTCGACAATCCCCAGCTCTCCTAGGTAATCGAATTTCCCTTTCTCGATGAGAGCGTCGATAGCAGGCTGAACATTTTCGCGAGTGACTATGATGTCAACATCGATGATAGGTTTGGCGACAAGTCCCGGCACTGATGTACTACCCACGTGCTCGATCGAGAGGTAGTCGATGTCCTGTAGGTGATGTTCCAACTCCGACTTGATAGTTTCGAATTGCTGCGGCCATTCCTTGTTGTATTGCTCGATGATGACAGACATTCTTGACGATAGAAGAGAGGCGTATAGTAAAGCACTAATCAAGTCGGCGGCGCCTGGTCGAGGTTGAACAGGTGAATGTGTCGGCTAAACCTCCCAAGCTTGTGAAACGATCTCGCTTCTCACCCGGGCGCGCCCGAGGGGTGCAGGAGCAAGAATGTCGGTGTAACAAAAAGCATGAAAAGAGCGCAGAGACAAGCAAGATAGCGGAAACCCGAGATTGAGGTGGTACATAGAGCCAAGATGCCGCTTGCGCACAAAGGGCGAATGCAACGCGGAGATACGGGCAAGACTCCGACCCGCTTGCTTTGATTGCGCTCCAGCCTCCAGAATTGTTTGAACTAATCATACTCTTCAATCTTGATCACAGGTATGTCTGCGTACGGCGGAGGCGCATCTCGGCCCAACAGAGCAGTCTCGGCCTCAGAGTCTGTGCCAGGCTTTTCCTGCTGTCTCTGCAGAAACAGGCGACGTGCCATGATGAGGCTAGCCGCAAGCAGTGCAAGGAGCGGGAGAAGTAGGGCATCCTTTCCAACCTGTATTCTGCCAACAAAAGCGTTCCAGGCCCTCGACAACGTGCCAAATCTACCGTACTCGTCCCATTCACGTGGGTCAAATGTTGTTTGCATCATGGCCAGCTTGCCACACTTCATCCTCGGCGGTGGCATCTTGCCCTTTGCGGAGACGACTAGTACTTCTTCGATGGAGAGTATATATCCACCTTCCAAATTCTCATCGTGTTCCTTGCGCACCAAGATCTGAACAATCCTCTGACCCAATTTGATTGGCTCAGCGGTCTCTCCCCAGGGCAAGCCCGTCACATTGAACTGAAGCCACCAAAGTTCAGGCTCCTCGGCGCGGAAGATGGTATGCTCGTATTGTAGGGGAAACATTATCCTGCTATGCTTGTTCGGATTTGAGGCGTCTTCGGAATCCGCATCCGTCTCTTCCTGCTCTACCTCGGTGGTAACTTGCTTCGCGTTTATGTTGAGAGGCATGGGATCGAGAGGAAATATGCGCTGATCGTTGAGAAGTAACGCATCGTTGAACTCAGTCAGGACAAACTTGAGCAACTGATCGTGGTCAGTCGTATTCATTCTCAGGGCTGGAGAGTGCACTTACTAGAGAGTTCTTTGGTGCCGGATGCAGCCATTCTGCCTTATGAGGGCTCGTCCAGGCACGCAGCGGGCATCCCACGCATTCCAGCTTCACCGTGTATTCTCGGCCAGCCTCCTCTTCAATGACTTTGCTGTGGTCCGATATTGTCGGACGAGTGATAGCTGCGGTAGCCAGCGCCGAGAGACCGAGAAGAGCAAAAGGACGCATGGTGACGTTAACCGAAGACAAAAAGGAAGAGGAAGTCACGACACAGCTCAAAGAAGTGATGTTCGCACAAGGAGGCGGGAGATGGCCGACGATGCCGGGCGACGCGTACAAGCCTCGGGCTACGGCAACGCTAGCGCAGGGATCATCAGCGTGGGAGCGTGGGTAATGCTCATTCTAGAAGCCTGAAGCTTGTCTCCTCCTATACTCCTCTTTGCGTACAGACCGCGCATGCCGTACTTGTTGGTTTTCGCGATGGTGCTGCTCATGTTCACAGACATGGCGGCTCGACATTCAGTCGTACGGTCGTCGACTCATCTCCTACACATGCACTCCGCGTGAGCATCGATGTCCTGAGGGCGCAATGTAGAGAAAGGTGGGTCCGGCATTGCTTTCACTCTCACGTCAAAGCATGGCAAGGTTGGGAAGTTGTAGTCAGAATGGTCATGGAGCAAGGTTCGCATTGAAGGACTGGGCGCCAATTAAGTACAACCCGATCGCCAGCACAGGGCTTTCCCCCATACATTGTATGGATATCTTTCCCTCATAAGCGCGTAGCATTGATCATATCCCTCAACACGTCCCCTTCCAGACATAGCATGGTTATATCTTTGAGTCGTTGTCAAATGGTCTCATATTTCCTTTTCCTTTTTACTCCTACGCCGCCGGCACATGCCAGGTTGTCAAAGACAGGGTATGTAAGAGAAGCATCGACGAAACGGGTCAAGACATCTACCACTGGGTAGTGGTAGCAGGGGCAGCGGTCTCGGCACCCCAGCCCTCGTTGCCAGTCTGAGCATCGCCAGACGCAGCCCAGTCGGCAGTGTCAGCGTCCCAGCTGGTGCCAGGGGCAGCGGCGGCCTGAGCAGTGAAAGCACCGGCAGATGCGCCGGAGACCTCCCACTCGCTGGTGAAGCCGTCAGCGACGGGGCCAGCACCGACCTCATCGGCACCGGGGACCTTGGCCTCCTCGACACCAGCGCTGTCCTTGTTCTCCTCAGCCTCGGGGTCGCGGTAGAAGTACAAGTCAGTCATGACGTCCCACTCAGTCTCGCGGTTGGCGAGGGTACCGCGGAGGCGGAGGACCTCACGGGCAAGCATCCACCAGATCAGACCGATGGCGTGGCGTCCCTTGTTGTTGGTGGGGATGGCGACATCGACGTACTCGGTGGGGGAGTCTCCGTCACAGAGGGCCTGTTCTATGTTAGTCTCCCGACCCTTCCCCATGTTCTGAACTGGATGCTTACAATGACGGGGATGTTGACGTAGGAAGCCTCCTTGATGGCCTGCGCGTCGGTGCGGGGGTCGGTGACGATGACCAGGCGGGGCTCACGGAAAGAACGGGTGATGTAGTTGGTGAAGTTACCGGGGGTGAAGCGACCGGCGATGGCAGTGGCACCAGTGTGGGAAGCGAACTTCAGGACGGCACGCTGACCGTAGGGACGGGCAGAGATGACACAGACTATTCACTCAGTGTCAGCCAGAGTCCGCGTGTGCCAATATTCGCATCTTTCAAGATTGTACATCTCGAAATGCGCGAGTGAACGTACTGTCGGCCGGGTTGTCAATGGCGACAATGATGCGCGCGGCGAGGACAATCTTCTCCCAGGTCTTGCCAATGTTCAGGACGTTGACACCGTCGGGCCTGGTCTTCCACAGGTAAGGCTCCATGTGCACCTGGAGGTTCTTGGAACCGAGGTGGCACTGAGCAGCGAGGAGCATCTCAATGTCCTGCTGGGTGGGGTTGAAGATGGCGGGGAGGTTGGAAGGAGCCATTTTGACGGTTTGGCGCTGTACGAGCTGGTCGGTATACAGGAGTTGTCGGGTTGCGTGCGAGAGACTGAGTCGACGAACTTTCGTGTTCGCGATATTCGCATCGTGGTGGGAGCGCCTAGCCGCAACCGGACTGGCGCAATGACGCGCCGGCATCGGCAAAACCAGTCGCCGGCCATGGATCCGCAAAAGATTCGAGGGTGGTGGCAGCGAGAGTGCAGCCAGCAATGCCGCCGCGAATACCTGCCCTGTCGTGCCTGCGGGCGCCGACGTGTATGTAGAGGTTATCATCGACCCGCCAGTCATACTGACATCTCCCCAGCTTTCTCAGCCACCAATCAACTCACCCTCCCCATCCGAACTTTCGCCTCCACATCGCACCTATACGCCGAGTCAGCCGAACGACAGAAGAAGCGCCTCGCAAACGATCCCTATATCGTCGCTCAGCGGAACAGGAAGAAGGCTGCCAATCTCACGCGCCGCGCTGAGCTCGAACAAGGCCGTGTCGCGAGCCTGGGAGACCCAGTCCGCGGTGTTGCAACACCATTCGTAGAGTCCTTCGATACTGGAAAGCCAATTACGTACGAAGAGGGCAAGAAGATACCGAAAGACCGGAAACACCTCAACTATGCCTTCGAGCCAGAAACTGTCAGGCAACAATTGGACAGGAGCAAAGACTTGGCTGTTCCGCTGGGCATAATTCCAGAGGAGACAACGGCCCCCACAACTAAATGGTCCAACTCTATATTCGGCAAGACGCAGGCAATCCAATTGTCGGCCGACGAGATCGAGGAGCAAAGCAACAAGGACCATGCTCGAGCCGCTGAGGCCATCGCCCGCATCACCGCTCTCGAAAACGGATCGAGCAAAGACCGCATGCGCGTAAACATCACACGCTGTGTAGAGACATTCGGGCGCCACAACACCGATAGGATATTCCCACCCAAGGCGCCATCATTGAGCCGGTCAGGTGCCGAAGAAGTCCGCGCCGTGCGCCCAGAAACAAACGTTGCAGCGACTGCAAAGCGCGTCGGGCCTGACACTGGGTCGTCCGAAGTCCAAATCGCCATTTTGACAGCAAAGATCAAGACCCTGGCCGACTTCCTACAAGCCCGGGGAAAGGGCGACAAGCACAACAAGCGGAACCTGCAATTGCTGGTGCACAGGAGGCAGAAGTTGCTACAGTACCTCAGACGGAAAGAGAGAGGTGGTCCGAGGTGGCAGCATTGTATCGAGACTCTTGGGCTGACCGAAGGTACCTGGAGAGGCGAGATATCGTTGTGAGAGAAACCGAATAGATTCTGTTCTTCACCCTTCCCTCTAACACCTTCCACTTTTGCATCGATGAATTGTAGTAGATACATGCATCCACTTGTCATGAGTAATCACGCACATGTATCATATGAGTTGAAAGCACCCTTGTAAGTATACTGCTAAACGAGGTGGATCAATCCATGCCCATGCTTTCCGTATCGCCTTCCCACCTTCCCATCTCAGCAAAGTCTAATCTCGCATTACCTCCCCCAGCTCTTGCGACTATGAAGGGCGCAATCACGTGAAGGGCGTAAATTTAGGCGTCCGCCAACTCTATACAATGTTCCGACCGTGAGGCTGCGACATTCCCTAGTTATACATACCCGCTGGCATCCTACTTCAAAAATCGCGTTCTTCCCTGTAATCCCAAGAATCTTGCAACGCCCCAAATAACTCCAACAATGTCACTCACACCACCAAACCCTCCACCCCAACCAAACCCCTGGTCCAGCCAACGCCTGCACTACCGCGCAATCCGCCCCATCGACATAAATGTCTTCCACGCCTTCAGCGCCGACCACACCGGCTACGCAAACAGCAATTTCGACAACATCAAACTGCCCGGCCCTGCCGACTCCGAGAAATTCATGAAAGGCGTCCAAAACGACTGCCTTTTAGCCGCCATCATCTGGCTACCCCACTTGCCAGAAACGACTGCTCTAAATGACGAGGAACGTGAAAAGGCGTTCGCGACAAGGAGGAAGCAGGGGGAGATCGTGGATGAAGAATATGGTACGGCTGTAGGTGAAATCCATTTAGATATGCCACCGCCGCATAAACAACATCATCGCAATACGGAGATTGGGCTTGATATCCTACCGTTATATCAGGGGAAGGGGTATGGGTCTGAGGCTATTAGGTGGGCGCTTGACTATGCGTTTAGGCGGGCGGGGTTGCATAGGGTTAAGGTTAGGGGGTTTAGCTGGAATGAGGGTGCGCTGAGGTTGTATGAGAGGTTGGGATTTGTGGTTGAGGGGAGGGAGAGGGAGAGTGTGTGGTTTGAGGGGGGTTGGTGGGATGTTGTTACGTTGGGGATGCTGGAGGGGGAGTGGCGGAAACTCGTGAGTTAGTTGAAAGAATTCAGATATTACTCTGCTGCAATGACACGTGTTTTGCGCAGATAGTAATGACGGAATTGAGCAACAGGGAAACTACGTCTCTCACGTGCTCTGCTCGCGAATCAAGGCATACCGTACTGCAACCCCCCTCTACTAACATCCCTGATCACCATCGTCGCATTATTCGCCCGTTTCTCCGCCGCTTCATAAAGCGCCTGTATATCTTCCTTCCACATAGTCTCATTCATCCTCACGACCTTCCTATCATAAGTCATCATCCCATTAACCTCTCCCTCCACATCCGTAGTCTGCGTCCAGACCCCGCCCGAGCAAGCAAAAAGATCAATCTGCTCGCGCAACTGGTTGAGCAAATCGTGACAGCGGTAGTTCCACCAGTTGGTCCCGTTGGTAAGTTCGTATGCGGTCTGCTTCTCTAGGTCTTTGAACCAAGCGTGCGCGAAGTTGTCCTCAGGGAGCTGTGTGCCGATGCCGCCGAATTCGCCCTGGAGCCCGATGCGCGAACTGTCGTAGGCGGAGTCGTAGTTGTTGCCTTGGCGGGACCAGAATGGCGTGCCGCATTGGGGTGTGGAGTAGTGGTGGTTGTCGTCGAAGTCGCCGGCTGTATGGTCCGTCCAACCACTGACAGAATTGACTAGGCGAGTGGGATCGATCTTTCTTACCATTTCTGTTAATGGGAATTCGGGCCATGGAGGCGAGGTATCCTGACCCCATTCTTCGTTGTAGATTGTCCAAGCAAAGATACTGGGGTATGATTTGAGCTGCTCTACCATCAAAGCCAACTGACGATCAAACTCATCTTGCGCATCTTGGCCTGCTAATCGCTTACTACCACAGCCGTCCGGCAGATCTGGTCGTAGAGAAGGCATGTCTTGGATGACCAGCATCCCCATCTCATCGCAAGCTCTGTAGAACAAGGCCGGTTCAACTTTAATGTGCTTGCGTACCATGTTGTAGCCAACATTCTTCAGCACCTTGAGATCATAAACCATGGCTTCGACACTTGGGGGTGTGTAGATTCCGTCTGGCCAGTACCCTTGATCGAGCGTACCGAAGGGGAAAACGAACTTTCCGTTCAGGAGTGGGCGCTGTATCCCGTTGATGGTACCGCGGGAAACAGTCCTGAATCCGGTGTAGCTTTGGATGGTGTCACTGGCCATTTTTATGGTGATATTGTACAGGGTAGGACTATCGGGAGTCCACAGTTCTGGCGATGGGACATTGAAGGTAAACGCGGATCCGCTAGTACCCTTAGCTGTCGCTTTGGCATCGGTTGAGCCTAGTTCATGGACTGTGATCTCGTATGGGATATTTGTTAGGTTAGTGCTGCTGTGAACAGTTACAGTCACTTCGATATGTCAGCGATGACCATCAGAGAGCAAGGTTCATATTTACCAGTCCCATCCATATCCGCTGTTAGGTCCAGTTTCGAGATATGCTCTTTTGGTGTTGACTCAAGCCACACAGTCTGCCAGATACCACTACATGGTGTGTACCAGATCATCCCCTCTCGGTTCAACGTTTGCTTTCCGATCGGTATTTGGACCATATCCACATCCGTCGGATCGAAGGTATATACCAGCCTGTTATTACATTAGCCTGGTCTCTAATCCTCAGTTTACGATACTTACAGTTCATTCGTCCCATTTGCGCTCAGGTATTGCGTCACGTCTACACTGAACTCAAAGTATCCACCTCTGTGGAAACCAGCATTCTTGCCGTTCACAAAGATTGTGGCCTCGTAGTCAACAGCACCAAAGTTCAAGATGACGTTGTTGCCGCTAGGCCATGATGACGGTACTGCGAATGATGTCTGGTACCAACTCCACATGCGACCCTTTCCTGTCACACCTAGGCTGCATCAGTAACCTTTCTAGTCGGAAGTCTGGGTTGACTTACCCGAGAGAGCACTCTCAAGGCAGAAGGGAACTAGGACCGGGTTTTCCAGTGTTTGTCCGAAAGGTGGTGATGCGTCCGAACCATTTGTAGTGTTCCTGTATCCCCACACACCATTAAGGTTTTTCCAGTCTGTTCGCTGGAGGCGTGGTCGTGGATACTCTGGCCAAGGATTGGTCCCCACTGTGTCCGTCCATTCCGTCTTGAGTGGAGTATATCCAACCTTGTAGTCCGTTCGATTACTTTGACGCGGATGAACCGTATTGACAGTGGCAGCAACAGCTGACCACGTCAACAACCCCGTAACAAGCCCAAAGATGAGCTGCATGATGAAGAGATCGGTTGGCAGGTGCGCATCCAAGATGCGGTAAGAAACCGTTGAGATGCGGAGGACGACGGCGGCTTTTAAGCCTTGGGTGGGTTCATGACAGCATGGTTCAATGGTAACTGTGACGGCTTTGCAGCTGCATATTGGTATTCTTAGTTCTGGGAATAGCGGCGGGATGATCCTGGTGGCTGCACACCGTCGACGATCATGCTACTACTGAGGTAGCTCGGCGCATGTTTGGACAGGCCAGAGTAGTCGCGTGGCCGGGCCGGCTGATCTGATGCATGGCGTTCAGTATGCGTTTGCAGAGCATTCGGTTACTGCATAAGCCTGGCGCCTTGGAAACGACGAGGCTGACGGTGAACGTCGAAGAGGTGGTTGTACGTCAACGCCGTGGATGCATGCCTGACGCTTACCTACCTGCAGAGTGTCAGATGCATGGACGTAGTAGAACAAGTCTGATCAGCTGCGATCAGCGTCTTGGCTACAGGGCCGGTAGATTCCCCGCACCGTACGGATCAAATGGGGCCGGATTCTGAGTTTGGACCAGCGAACAATGACCCGAAGGTGGCATGTAGACATTGCAGACAACAACACGTTATGAGATCTGACGGCAAGAACGTTGGGATGACTTTTGAGGCAGTTAGGAAGAGACACCGTCAATACTAGGCCTGCGCAATGGACATGAAATCGTTGGCGATAGTCTGACAGAGTCGTGCATATGTAGGATGCGGGGATACCCCGCCTCAGCAAATGCGGTTGATGAGATAAGCGTCAGGTTGCGACGATCTCGCATGCGGCTCAGAGATACACTCAGGAACCAAAAGTGTGCAGATGTTCGTTGATAGGTATTAGGTATATTCGTGCTACGTTGTAGGAAACTTGAACAGTACACTCGCTGAGCTGTCAGGATCGTACAGGACACGCCTATGTCTGCGTAGGTGTGGGGCACTTCACATGTGCTGTTGCTCACCACATGCCTGTAACATCGGCATTCTCTAGCCGTATGCATGCCCGCCATTCGCATGATAGCAGTGCTCAGGTCGTTCACCACCTTCCTATTTCTCTTGCGATGTCACCCCGTGCCGTAAGGCTGGTACCGCCACGTGCCACCCAAGACTGCACTGCATACAACTCCGCAATCTATAGCAACCTCGCGGATGTCTGAGTATTCTCAGATGATGAAGATGCGAGAAGAGGTTGAACGCGATGCCTGCTCGAGTCTAACATTATGGGTCTCGATCCTGCAGAATCTCATGGCATCAGCATGAATGGCTTGCTCCAAGACTTCCCCTTCGTGGCTGATGACGTCGGTCTCGAAGGGCTTGAAGAGCTTGGGAACATTGGCGACATTGGGGACCGTGGTGATGTTGGTGAAGTGGGAGAGCTTGGTGGTATTGGAGCTTCCCTCGGTGATTCATATGCTCTACCAATTTGGGCTTGTGTGGCAATGGGTTCTAGCGTTTTTATCGAAGCGCTATCATCTTCTTCGATACCGAACAAGGTCGTCCGGTCGGAATACGAGTTCAGTATCGAGCTTACACGCGTCGTGCTCGAGCGTATGGTATCCGCGTCAGAGGTACTCGAACTCGTTGAGGTCATTGTTGACATTGTCATTAGTGAAGCCCTGTCCGAGCCGGAATACGACGATGCCGCTACTCCAATATCGTGCTTATGAGCGCCGCAATGGATGTCGGGTATGGAAGTGTTTTCGAAGAGAATGTCAAAGATCTTGTCGCGAACATCACGCGCCGCAGGGCGAAGCATAGGTGCTTTGCTCAACATACTCCGGATGACCTGTAATATGGGAGGGATCGCCCGGAACGCGTCGTCGTCATGCTCAAAGGAAGCCTTTTCGAGTGTGTTCATCCAAGTCTCTACCTTGTCGAGATTGACATGATATGATGAGTCCGTTCGAGAGTTCTTCCCGCCAGTATTGGTCCTTTGCTTCGACGTACGGTGCTTTACGAAATCGTGAGGCTTCTTCTTTAGCATAAATGTGATGATCTCCAGGAAAACACAACCAAGGGAGAACACATCTGCTTTCTCAGTCTCGTGTACCCGCGACCGCTTCTTCGGTGTGGGCTTCGCTTTCGACTTCTTGAATCCAAAGTTGAAACCGGAGAAGTCCGTTGTAGGTGCTTTGGTAAGCTTCTGCCGTTGTGAGCTATTACTGCCGGATGACCCGGATGAACTCTTGCTAATCATCGAAGCATGTCGACCGTTTGGGATAGTGGGTGAAGGCGCAGGGTCATTGGGGTCGAAAGGTCCTGTGCTGATGTGTGTCTCTGGCGCACTATATACGTAGGCGTCCATTGCGTCGGGCTTCTTGTCTTTTTGAAATGTCTCAAGGCTACCGATGTCGCTAAATGCTATCGCATTCTGCTCGTCAATGAGGATATTTGACGGTCGAATGGCGGAGTGGCAGAATCCATTCTGATGCAGCGTTGCAATGGCGTCTGCCAGACAGTGCAGCCAGTTGAGTACCAACCATCTCCGGTCAGGCTTCAACAGCTTCTGGTACTGAGTCGGGTTGCGGTGGTCGATGAAAGTGCGAAGTGTATGCTGCCCTACAAAGTTGGTGACGATGTAACCAACACCTTTGGAGGTATACGAGGCCCAGATCGGCGCAAGATGCTCATGCTCGACCATCCTTGCGCTTTCTACATCCATCTTGAAGTCCTCTTCGAACGCATCCGGTGTTTCTGGGTCGCCCAGTGGAAATCGCCTGCGAACGTAGATTTCCCTTGCCTTCTTCGGTAGGTGCATACGTTGCCAGGCCTGTAAGCTCACTGCCACTGGCAGAGACATTACGTTCTCGACTGGAATCTCCTCGTTGGGCGCATAATCGATATGTATGCCTTCCCGCAATTCTCTTAGGAGGAATGTGAACTGTGTATGGTAGAAGCGAGCATCGGCGTGGTTATCGCGGCGATTCGAAAGCGAAAGCTGCTCTATATCGTCCATTTCGAGAGGCAAATCATCGTCGTCCCACGATCTGTCAACAACCGCGAAGATCCTATCCGCTTCGCCAATCTCGACCAAGATCAGGAACAGTCGTCTTGCTTTCTCCAGGATCCATTCGATGTAGGTGTCGTCGCTCAGATCGCCGAATCCGACAGGTTGTGTGAGACGTTCTCTCTCTTTCGGTTGTAGCCTTGAGGTGACGAAGTCATGGTTGACCTTCTCGTTGATTCGCTCCTCGGTCCACCAAATCTGCTGGAGAGCGTGCTGCGGGGTGACGAGGCTGTGCCCAGCGTATCCATAGATCAGAGCATTCAAGGCGACCGTTTGGTCGTTGACGACGTTTGTCAATGTCCTCGCACTCATTGTGCCGATTGATGGGTTGTGGTGGAGCTCTTATGTCTGCAAGCCCCGCGTGTTAGTACAAGACACGAGTCGTGCGCCGAGTGGTGAGCTGGTGATCATCTCCAGGAAGAAGAAAATCGGATGACGGGGAGAGTGGCTGTAAGGCTTCAGTAGGTATGGAGTAAGACAATGCTGTTGTCAGGCGTCAGCGGGGCCAGAAACATCGGCTGTTGATTGTGGTACACAATTTGATCCGCCTCTCGGAACGCCTCTGGTTGTGGCAAGCGGCATGGCGACGAATACATGGCGTCGGGTCGCCGCTTAGAGGCCAATCACCAGAAGAAGGGCAATAGAAGGCGCATGCTTGAGCGTCGTTGGCATAGGGCGAGGTAGGGCCTTTTGCCTGGAAAGGTCTGCGTGGCCCCGAAAGCGGCCGCCATGTGCAACGTGACCAGGGTGTTTCCAGGCGGAGGGTTGATAAGACATGGTGCAGCAAGCGAATTACAGACGCAGGGAGACGGATGCTAAACTAGCATACCAATAAGTTTTGCGGAGGGCCGTTCCTGGAGCGGGGCGCATCGCGTTTAGCAGTGGGCGGTGGCAGCTATTGTGCACGCCAACCCTCCCCAAGGGCGGCTAAAGATGTGAATGCAGTCTGTTCCCAGGCCTTAGTTTTCCGTCTGGCTTGGTGTTGCCTCTTTAGTCGTATCTCGCAATGTTTCTGGTCATTTCGCGAGATCGAAGATTGGGCAGGCTCCCCTTGGAGGCTGTCGCAATCACAGGAGAGCTGCTGGTGCTGACAGCGGCGGATCAGCACCTAGATGCGGCTCAATTTTGCATCACCCGATGCTCATGGCGCGATACCGCCCGCAGTCGCTATCATACAGTAGCACCATGCAGGCGACTGGCAGCGATTGGAGATAGGATACACCCGGTCGGGATGTCAGAACCGAGGCTACACAAGATGCCAACTCGACATAAGATGAGATGATGCCCTGGATAGATGAAGGCAGATTGCGGCGTGGCCATGGAATAATTGTACAGACGGCGACATCTCGGCTTGGTGGCATGAATGATTACTGTACTGGTGGAATGGCGTCTGATGGTGTGCGAGAAACGGCGCAATGACTCGCGACCGGACGCCTGAGGCGAGCTGTAGTTTGGGGAGCCCGGGCGCAGCGGAAGCACAACAGAATGTGGCGTTGCACAGACAGCTGTCGGTCGCCATCCTTAGATCCTTCAGACGCACCTGGATGGAGTCCAATGTCGGTGACTCTTTCTAGACGCGGCGATTCGATCGCTGGGCAGAGGAAGGAGCTCTCTGAAGGCGGCAATCTGCGACTGCCTCTTCGCGACCAGCCCTGGAAAGCACGGCCGACCCCACGTCTCCCATTTTGACGGTTCGCCCACAATTTTTGCGACCACTGCCAATTCACACGTGCGCTGTCAGTTTCCATGTCGACTCGAGCAATGATCTTCCGGCGTACAGCTGCTAGTCGTTACGCACCGAAGAGTGCCCGTCGGACGGATTCAATCATCACCAGAAAGAGCAGTGAGGAAAAATCATCTCAAATTGTTCTGGCGCACTCGTCATCAAGATCTTTCACAAATCGGTATAATGGATGCATCCGCCCGGTCTAGATACCGACACACTGCAGTCTGCTCCGATCCATCTGAGGTGCTCTACTCTTCAATATCTCTAAGCCATCCTCCATTGCTCAAGCAGGATTGATGGAAAAGAATATGTTTCCCTCGCTCGGAGCCTTGGTGAGTTGGTTGCCTCCTGGATGAATCCCATTCGGCCACACAATGCTACCCCCATTATCTCCAGTAACATCTAATCGGCTACCCGCGAATGGCGCCCCGAAGACAGTGCTGAGATCGTACCACACCGTTCCGCCATCCAGGTTGTATGCCCACACCTGCTGAGGAGCACCGGAGTTTAGACCGTCCGCCTCTTTCGTCATCTTGATCGCAATGCCTCCGGATTTGTCGTCATGGTGCATCTCCTCCCAGTAGATACCGCCTGTGGCTGTCAGTTGAAGACGAAATCACAGCTCGCATGTATCCTACCGGCTTTGATATCGTGGCGGGGACCGACTGTGCCGCCGACGGACCAAACATAGATGGGGTCTGGTGAGTTGTTCAATACGACAGCGATGCCGGCAGCCCTGACTGAGGCTATCAGGGCCAGGAGACTGAGGATGATGAGGCGCATGATGTACGCTGTGTCCAAAGCGAGGGTGGGCAACGAGCGACTCCGATGAGATATCAGACCAAGCAAAAGATGCCTCAACGACTGAGCGACAGTGCAACTTGATGCTTCCACTTCTCCGTTTTATACCGCCCTCAGCCATCGGAAAAGTCCCTCCAACAGCACCACGACTAACCCGCAAGTCCTCATACGAGCATCAATCACGCGTTGACTCCATGCTAAACAGTCCACGAAGCCGTGTACGGGACGACATATTCCAATGCCAGTATGTATAGACCAATCCAGAGGTCCTCTTTCTTCCGATCGAGGTTACACGGCAGATGAACAAGCATGTATGTTGTGACACTGTACTGCCTTCGGATGATTTCAATACTCCGATATAGTGCTCGGTTGGCGGCGCATGACGACGTGTTGGTTGGCAATACATTTAATATGGCTGTTTAGATTTATCGGACGAGAATGGCTTTGGCTCGCTTGTCGATAATGGCAGATCATGTTTGCCGATGCATCCTTGCAGCGGCGCCGCTACACAAGGCTTTTGAGTTGAACGGTTAGCATGCACGATGCCGTTGCTGCCTTGCATGCGATACATCAGCCGAGAATTATTATGGTGCTGGCGATCTGCTGGCCACAGACACTGCCCGAAATATCAGGCAGCAGCTTTGCAGCTTCAATGCATCGTGCAGCTGAAATGTTGCAGTGTCCTTCAAGGGAAGTCCTGCTTGAATTCTCGTGGGGTCGAGCCTCACCAACACTTCAATGTTGGAATAAAGATAAGCTTGATGCTCAGACTTGGGGTTAGGTCAGGCTGGAGTAGGCGCAGTTGTAGTAAGGTCAGCCCTTTGGGTACGAGGCGATCAGTATGCTTGCTAAGTAGATCTTTTGTGCGGAATGATAACAGATCTATTGAAAAAAAGGAGGCGATAAGCATAGCAGCAGCATCTTACCTGGTTCAATGAAGATTCGAGTGCGCATCAGTCGAGACTGGCAGGTGCGACCTGCACCAGCCTTTCCTGGTTAGCGTCTTGGCTTTGTGATCCGTTTCGTCATCCACATTCCACGCTCGACGCATCTTCAGTAGCTATGATGACGCTCATTCGTTCACCCTTTCAAGTATTGGAATAACGTCTGTTGACCATCTACTAGACGGCCTACCTTCTCTCAAAAGTGACGCGTCAGGACAGCATTGATTTTTTTGCAGTTGCGGGCCGATGGGACTGCGATAACTACGTCGATGGAACTCAAGGCACCAGCGTTTCAACGCTGTTGATTCGCGACTCACTGCCACGACTTCGCATGTGCCTGTTGGAAGCGCGATGCTACGTACGCACAAGCTGTACACGAACTCCACTCCGCTGCTTTGCGTTAGAATCAGCATAGCCCGAACGCCCGACACTGAGATGCACCACTCACAGCGAAGTTTATCGAGACAGGCGAGCGACCCCATGCTAAAGCTTCGTGACGGCGTTTCGTCAACCCCGAGTAGCTTCAATGCGAGATTGTGTACGCGGTCCTCTCCTCACTTTTGCACATAAGTTACTGAAGACGCCTTCTCATCTCAATACTCATCCGCATCCAGACGGGAAGTCAGAACTACAACATGGCTCCCACGAAGGACGACTGCGACTGCCCAAGTCCAATCCTTTGGGAATTTCCCGCGCCAGGCAACCAGGATCTGATGCCTAGCAAGCACCCTCAAAGCTCTAGCTTCGAGATTGAGCAGTACCTCGAGGCTTCCGCTCACGTCCCACCTACTTCCGGCTTTGGTACCGTCCCCGTGTACATCAACGATGTTGTCGAGCCCACCTGGCCCTGGGACTTCAATGTTCCCGCTGCCAGTCACCGGAACCTGTACTGCAAGCCCTGTCAGCAGGAGAATAAGGACAACACAGCTCAGGATGAGTTTGACTGGAAGTCCTGCTGTAAGTCCGTTCCATAGTATAGCTCGAATCACCGAACGAGATATTCGTGCGTATGACAAGACAGATCTGACGGTAACGCTAGACGAGAAACCGGGGTATGGTGGGATATGGTCCACAAGCTTCGACGTGATGGGATCAGGCATGGCTAAAGTCCCAATCAAATTCGAGTTCACGCCTGAGGCGGATACCATGGTCTGCGCCTTGGGTTTTCCTGGCATGCTGGAAGGAGGCCTCTCGCAGGCCTTCCCCGTCATCAACAAGCAGCCACCATCAGACAGAGGACGGCAGCTATTCACGGAAGACAACCCTGAAGGTGTGCCGTGGAAGGGTCGTGAGGCAGCGCCATTGCGAATGCACTACATCGTTGGCACTGTGTTGGTGTTTGCGCTGTGCATGGCGTTCTCCGCTCGGCTTTTCTGGCAGAAGCGGAAGCAGAGGAAGGCGTCGCAGGCTCTGATCGCTCAAGCTGAAAACGGTGGTCTCATGGATGGTAGCAAGACCAGATATACCGATGATATGTAGGCTGTTAGATGCTCAACCGAGCGGGGTCGTCATGCGTCCAACACGCTGGGGTCATAGCTGTAGCCATAGTAGCGATACACGATACACGAGGATTCAACTCTTCTTCCATTGATGTAGCTCACTTGATATACGGCTATTGCTCGGCGTGGGTGGAGATGTCGAGCAGTAGGCTAAAATTAGTGGTGCAGGTGTGGGGTGGGCTAGCTGCGGGAGACGGCAAGCGGAGCGTCCCAATCCAGACCGGCCGGCGTCGCGACTTCCAGGTTGACGTGAACAACGCAGCTGAGACTCCGCAAACAACTGTCATTCCATTCTGGCCCACTTTGTTGGTAGCGTAGCGTTCGCAATATCATCTTTCTCTTCCCTCTTTTTCCCCTCGCATTTAGGCAAAAGTCTCAGAGGTGGACGCGTAGAATGGCGTCCCCTATGCTGGAGAGTCGCATCGAACCGCACAAGAAGGCGCACTTTAGCCTGCATATCAGCGACCGCGTGACAGGCAGCGACGACGCGCCAGGAGAATTCAGCAGTGTTAAATGTGAGTTTTCTCTGCAGTATCTCATTCCGTGTCCGCTTTCTAATTCAGAGAGTAGACAACCACAAGCCCCCACAAACATCCGACTCGCGCTCTACCACGCTTACTTCCCCCTCGTCGACCGGCCTATACAACCTCCGCATCGACGACACGAACAGCTCGGGCGACAAGGACATCTTCACATTCACAGGGCAGAAGTCACAACCCAAGAAGTCATACGTCCTCGTATTCGATCCCGCCAGCCAGCAGGCCACGCTCGAGCCGCTGTCCAGCAGCTACACCTTCAACCTCGCGACCAAGAACGGCAAGGACGTCTCGTCACAACACGCCAAGATATATCCCAAGAAACTCAAGGGTGACGCAGAGAGCAAAGATGGCGAAGAGGATCTCTTCGGCGAGGCGGCGGCTGACGACGAGGGTGGAGACCCTGATGCAGACAACCCCTACGACTTCCGACACTTCTTGAGCAAGGAGAAGGAGAAACGGGGCGACGAGTCCGAATACAAGTACGCATCTTCGCCAGACTACCGGACAGGCACAGGCAGCGCCGTCAATACACCGCAGTTTGGGGCCCGCGCCTCTGCGACTGCTGCTCCAGCGCGGAAGGCTGCCGCTATACCAGCGCCCAAGAAGCGCAAGACAGCGGCAACGAACCCCATGGTCAAGCCCAAGAAGACGCAAGCCACACCAGCCGTCCGCCTCCAGCGCACCGCAACCGACACAACACCAAAGCCCAAAGCCAAGCCCGCAGCACCGCCAGCGTCGAGAATCAAATCCTCCGAAGTCATACACTCGTCTGACGAATCCGACGGCGAAGCAGCTTCCTCGCCGGCACACCCATCGCCTCCTCGCCATCAACATCAGCAACATCACGAGTCCGACGACGACGACGACGCAGAGGGCGAGTCAGACGATGACGGTGGCCTCGAGATCGAAGTGCCCGACGCACGCCCACCACGACACAACAAGGGCGCAATGGCATCTCTCGGCTCAAACCTCAATGCAGGCTACCTCCGCTCCCCCTCCAACGGCCCGATATCGCTCGCCAGCGCCGCCAACAGCGACGGCGAAGGCTCGCCGAACCCACGCCGCAATCGCAACGCTCAAGACGAGATCGACTTTGGTGATCTCGGGGGCGACGACGCAGAAGGTGAGGATGATGATGAGGACGATTACAACAGAGACATCGAGCCTATGGACATTGGCCCACCTGCGCGACAGGACACGGGGGGCCATGACCGAAAGTCTAGCATGGCTGGTGAAGCGGCGGCAGCGGATGACGACGAGGATGATCTTGAGGAGCTCATGAGAAGGGGCTTGATGGGCGGGGACAGCAGTGAGGAGAGCGAAGAGGAGTGAGCACATTATCATGATGGTTCTACCATATGTCTACTTAATGGCCCGTCTTCCTGTTCCATCGCATGCATGAGCACGCTTATGCTTGGTCGTGACGGCTGAGCGATCAAATCGCTCTGCCTGGACGATCATCCACATCGTTTCTGGAAGCCTCGCGCGCCAATGGTGACTCCGACGTTGAGTAAACCATCGCTTCGACCGGCGCCGGCTGCAATACCACTTCCGCCGTCTTCACTGGGTGTTGATGCTCGATCTCCCGGTCTTGTTGTACCAGGTTGCAGGGGCAGCAGCACCCAGCGCATAAGATAGGCTCGCATAGCTTCTTCGTCCCACACCACCCTTCGGTCTTCAGTCCATACTTCTTCCGAATTTTCCAGCGATCGATGAGAGGCAGCAGGGCACACCCGCAGCATCCACCCGCACAACAGGTCAGACCGAAACATAGCCAGCACTTTGCGTTTTTGGTCAGCATGGGATCGACCATGAAAGGGAACGCGACTTACATTCCCGTTGCACCAACCATTGTATTCGTCCATGTTACCTTGATGGTCTTCTTGGTGCCGGATCCTGCCGTACAGAACCCATGGACAGCAGCATGCCAGCCAGCCTATTCAAACTTGTTAGTCGGAATTTATACCGTGTGATGGAGACTCGCACCTGTGCTAGCTGGAGTGCAACATTTTGTCCAGCTCTGATGCCAGTCTGCCATAGTAGTGTCGTGCTTAGGCTATTGCGCTGGTGAGGATATCGAGAGGTTGATATTAGAGCGATACATCTACACTGACGAAGAATATAAAGCTTCTATGACTCAGTCCTGTCCTTGCACCTCGTTGATGACTGGAATATTGTACGACGTTGCTATGTTGGTACGCTTTGTCACAAAGTCTGAGCGCCGTATGTGCTCAAGCAGTGACAAAACCGATGAAGAAACTTGTGCAGTCACCTCGAAAGTGCTCTTTTTCTACTTAGACGAAAGACCACCAATTACTAGCGACAGCGTTCCTCTCCGACGAGTCAGACGACTATAGTCTTTCATGTACATAATTGATAGGTGGTAAACGATCATGGATCTGTGTAAGTATGACACAGAGATAGCTTCTCTTAGTACTCTATTATCCTAATCCTACATGCAAAGCTGGACCAACAATTTTTTCTTCCAAATATATACTCGAATCATTAAACATGGTCTTCCGTGAAGTCTTCATCAAAATCCATCAAGGTCGGAGGCGCGTGACACGGTGGTGATGCTCTAAGAACGCGACGTGAAAAGCACTCATAGCCAGGCGAAAACAGCCATAGCACCCGCGAGCAGCGCACCCATTCCCTTGAGCTCTTTGCCCAGAGAATCCGCCGCAGCACCAGTGGAAGGGGGCGCGGATGTCTCCGCACTGTCGGAGCCAGTTCCTGAAGAGCCGGACTCCTCTGCGCCAGAGCCTCCAGTCGCCGTTGCGCTGAAGCTGCCGGACGTAGGGGTACCGTTGAAGTCGTGCTTCTGGCCCAGCGTTGGCAGGGGAGAGGTGGGGTTGACTTCCCAGACCGAGCTGGTGAAGTCGGGGCAGACAACAGGCGAGTTGGTGGGGTTGTAGTCTGCCGCCTTCACGCCGGTGGGGTTCAATGTAGCCCAGACAGCGGAGAGGTTGGGGAAATCGGGTTCCACTGGGGTAGGTTTTCCTGTGTGCTGTTAGTTGAGGTGTCTAGGAGGGGTGTTGGAAGCAGCACATACCTGAGCGAGGGAAACCATCCGGTGCTTGAGCAGGGTCAACCTTGGGACCGTAGCTGATGAGACCGTAGTCGTTCATCTCTTCGATCCATTCGTAGATGATACTCCCGGACCAGACGTCGGCCATCTCCCCGAAAAGCGCCTCTTGGTCCTTGAAGTCGCGTGGCCTTGCTGTGTTGCAGCCAGTTTCCGACATGAAGATAGGGATGTGCAGATCCTCAGAGTTCTTCTCAAGCTGATCGTAGCCAGACTGTTGGTACGAGCTCTGTCCGCACCAAGAGTAGGCGTTGAGACTGAAGAAGTCGAGACGCTCAGACGCATTATCGCCGCAAGCGAGGTAGTTCTGCAGCATAGGGCGGAGACTGGCGATGTCGGCAGCAGAGTATCCTATTGGTATGCTGCGGTAACCCTTCTCGTCGCGGTAGGCCTTCATGTCACGGGCGGCGGCCTTGATGTAGGGCGAGGTGACGGATCCATTTGCGGTCGTGATGGCCTCGTTGCCAATGAAGAAACCAGCAGTGTTGTCGTACTGGTGGAATTCATCCATGACCTTAGCGAATGCATCGCGTTGGTCGGTCTCCCAGCGAGGAGTATTCTGCTCGACCTGGGTATCGAAGGTGTCGAGGTCGACCCAGATGTAGATTCCAGCGTCCGCAAATGTCTTCATGCATTCGGTGTGGTCGGAGTCAGGGTCGACGTGGTAGACACGGATCGAGTTGGCACCGATGGTCTTCATGAGCGCAGAGTCCAGACCACATTGCGTCGCGTCGATGAGTGGGTCGTCGGGAACGAGTTGGTACGCGATACCTGTAAGCGCTTGTGAGTGTGCGTCCACATTGAGTCTCATCGTCGGACATACCCTTGACATAGAACTGGTTGCCCTCGCTGGTGAAGAACTTGGAGCCCTTGACTTCAATGGTAGGAATAGCCGACGCGACAGCGCTCAAGCCCGCCAACAGGCTGAGCGACACCAATTGGACCATCTTGCGGTGTATTGACGAAGTGGTTTGCTTTCGATGTGGCGCGGTTGCAAGAGAAAATGCGTCGCGATAGCTGCAAGCAAATATCAGGCAAACGCACTAGCTCGCCACAAGTGCACAGTGAACGGCAGTGGCGTCGACTAGGAACGAACGAACGACTGTACAGCGCAGAAAGGAAGCGCAAACGGGCGTGAAGGCAAAGACCAGCGACAACGAGAGTGAAATAGCTGAGAGAAACAAGACGAAGAACTTCTCGCGTCTCGACAAACAAACCAGCGAACCAAGCTATCGCTCCTTCCAATCTCCATGCTGGCCGCTTGCCGCAAATGCATCCCGCCTTCCCTAAGCGGCGCCAGTAGCAGGGCACAAACGGCAACGAGGCCCATCATGACAGTGATAGAGGACAGGCGCCGTGGGTGCTGGTGGAGACGTGCGCCCGTGCTGCGGGCGATCGTCTGAGCGTGCCATTGGTTGGGACGCGTTAAGCCTGTTGGCGTGCAGCCTTGATGCAGCTAAGACGCGCAGAACAGGAAATCACGGTTGCTTGGTGCCCTTAGCGCGGATAGCCGATTGTGGAACCGGCTACGGATAGACAGCCGAAACACCAGAATGCACCCGCCCGGGATGTGACTGCTGCGGTTAATTTATGTGGCACAGAGCCGTGGGAGGGTTGTCTTTTGCGACGGGTCGATACTATTGTTATTCCCAATAATACCGACTCCGCAGTCTGCCTTCTTGTAGAGGTCGTGCTCGAGTTTTTGAGCGTTATCATCGGTAATTCTGAGGATATTTCGGTATTCCCAAAAGAAAAGCAACACCAACGGACATTCGTGTCAAGGCAGGGAATAAATCACCAGGTTCAAAACTCGAGCGTATCAACAAATGTAGAGCTGGCATATCCACATCGTTTCAATCATTTATCAATCAAATACCGTCACCCGCAGTACTCAAGCAGTAGCTTGCAAATGTCTGTCAAATTTCCGCCCTGAAAAGCTTGGCGTTTCGCAATCGCTACCAATAAAGATACAAGGGGAAGAGTACTGGGAAGAAGGCAATGGAGATGAAACCAAGAAGTGAGTTACCCCGGTTTAGGCCTGGGGTGTCATCCAACTTCATCTCGACCCGACGACGCCAGCGTCCAAAACAGCATCTACATGGTCTTCCCCGTTGCTGCCGGGTGGGGAGACGCTACGATCAGACCCAGCATCTACATCGCACTCCTCAATCCCATTCGTCACTGGAACATACCCAGGGCCCAAACGAATGGGCTGCATCTGAGCCTGCTTCTCCTCAACCAAGTCAATCCGCCATCGCATGGTTCCATCACCATCTCGGAACCATCCCATACGCGTCAGCATCTTGTCCTCCTTGACTATAGCATCGAACCCCTTCTCCCTGATAACTTCAAGCAAACGTTCGCTTCCAGCGATAAGAACCAGCACGTCGGCAATGCATTCGATGTTGCGCATCATGCCGCCGTAATATTTCCTCTGTACCGATCCGAGGATGATGATGGTGATGATAAGCCAGATCAGGATGCTTGTGGCGATCCAGAACGCGACGAGATTCATTTGGAGAACTTCGACCTGGGTGCTTAATTCCGCTGTTGTTGTTGCATTGGTGTTGCGGACAATGTCTTCGAACTTTGGCGCTATGGAACCACCAGGCATGTACTGGACTGGCATGTCGTCCATTGGGGCGTTGATCTTGAGCTCCATGCCCCTAGGTTGGTAGACATAGCCGCCGGATTCGCGAGACAGGTTGCTGTTTACAAAGTGCTGAAAGAAGGTCGAGAAGACAGTTGAAGATGTTCTAGCCAAGACTTCCGGATCTAGTAGGGCGATAGGATCAAATCCCACTTGTGCGTAAGCGGCGTACGACATGAAATCGAGATTAAGACCTGTTGTGTTATCTCGCATATTGAAGGCCCTGCCATCTGTATATTGAGGGTTGGGTCTTGGGGAGTTCTCGTATGTTCGGGGTGGACTCTTAGAGGAAGGTCCATCGATATTTGCGGCATTCAAGAGCCATTGCACGAACAAGGGCCCGTAACTGTAGTGATCTATTAGACGGAACGAAACCAATGTTTATAGTCTAACTCACCTAGTAGTTGTGTTGATATTGTAGTCATAAGACCTGAAACTGCTAGCCCTCCATTCAGAGCTATTGACCTCAAAGTCGGGGTCATGATGGATATTAAAATTGGTGTAACGAGCGTCTTCGTAAGGGTCACGCCATTGGGATGTGTCAGACCAAGCGACATCCTCCCGAACAGGAACGTCAAGGATGCGGTAGTGTTGTACGACACCGGTTTTGGGCTCCACTGTAACTTCTGCTTGGCTCGACTCAAAGATAGGCATGCAGTTCAATGCCTGTATAGCGGGCGGCTCTGGAAATACGAACATGTATACATCCGGCTTACGGCGCATACCCGTGAGGAATCGTTCAACCTTTCCAGAGCCTCGGATCCATTTGACTGTAAAGTTTCCAGATGTACGATAATCGCGACTGTCTTCGGGGCCAGATACTTCCTCCCAATTCTCCGTCCAATAAGCAACTGCGGCTGGATTGTACGTTGCGTTTCCAGTTAGATTGGCGCAGCAAGGTGGAATGCTGCCTTGGGTAGAAAGCCACGTCGTGGAATTGCGATCGTCAACGACTCGTGCTATCGTGAAATAGTTGTCTAGTCCAGTGATGTTACGTCCATATCCGTCGTTGTGCGACAGAAGCCACAGGCTCGTGTTTCTGGGCCACTCAACAGCACTGCATTCCAGGCGAGCACGAATCGCGGATGTTTGGACTCTCAGGCTCTCCACGGAGCGGTTGCCCCTACCTGCTGAACTCTTGATTTCAGCCGAGGCGAAGCCTTCCACATCGGAAAATACAGGCATAAAACTCCAATCATCTTGGCTCCACACTGGTTTCGGGCCCTCTAGCGCAGTATGTATAATAGCGGTGTACATCCAGTCTTTTGACAGGCTCTGCAGATTGTCCCACACCAAGTCGCCAAGGTCGCTCGAGAAACTTTTCTCGTCGATGGTGTAGTTGAACAGCCAGGTAGGTTGATCTCTGTTTACCGATATTTCTTGCACGAATGGAACACTGCGCAGCTCCAATGCTAGGGGCATCTCCGACAAAGTAGTCAAGACGCCATGACCCGAGTCAAAAAGAGCGGACATGGCGATCGTGACTTGGTCGTAACTTTTAGTTGTAGTCACAGCTTAGTTTTGGGATGTGCACTTACGAGCTTGGAGCAGAAACGTCGTCGCTGTAACAAGCGAGAGCAGCCAATGTCGGTGCTTCAAAGCTTTCAACGATGCGAATAGCCAGAACCATGATAGATAGGATAATGCGATACCCTGAGAAGGACGCTTGGCATCATGTTGCATGCTAATGTAAGGTTGTACCGTCCTACAAGTGGTGTCAACGGACTCCCACCAGAGCGTGATAACAATAGCAAGCAAAGTTGGAATGACAGATAAGGGCGATACTGTGTTTGAATGACCGAGAAGCTTGATGTTGGCGCGATAGGTGAAGAAAGCCTGGTGAAGTTCTGACCTCCGCGCGTAGACGTAAAGCACTACGATTCCAGCAAGAAGAGCAAGGATGTAAAGAACGAGAAAAGCCAGGTTTCGTAGTCGTAGCATGGGTAATACAGGTGCGATGTCATAGGACTGTACTCTTGTTCTTTCTGCCACGTGTCAGAAAATACACCAACAGTTATGTAAATACGTACTCTCATGATCGTCCTGGATGTTGGCCTCACTTTCTCGAAGCTTGCCATGCTTGGAATAGAAGACTTTTCCAGCAAGTTCTTCTTTCAATGTCTTTCTTGTAGCGAGGTCGAGTTTTGTGAAACCGCGCAACACTATCGCATCACCGCTGCCCCATATACTTGTGCCCAGCAGTGTACTTGGATCTTGGCTAATGTTAAGAGTTGTCTTAGCCGCTCGCGTCTCCCACAGGATGCCTAGAAAGAATACAAAGCAAATTAGTAACAGAGCACATATAATGCAGGCGGCTTGCCCGCTGACTAGCACTATCCGGACAGATCCAAGTCGATGACCAGCCGTAGAACGTTCTTCTAAAACTTCCGTGCGTTGCAGAGAACCACCAACAATTTCTGCGAAGAAGCGACGTCTGAATTGAGCAGCGATCACAGGCAATTGAGAATCAGCCATCATTCGTGGGATACTGAAGTTGTATGGTTCACCCAAGATCGCAGCTGGGCCCGTAAAGGGAACATCATATAAGTCGATCTCGATGTCAGACGTCTTGGTCTCGTGGGGGACGAAATCGCTCCATTTGATGTCCGTATAAGCCTTGCGTAGTTCGAGTAAGTCAAGGACGGTCGGGGGAACCGGCGTGCCAATTTGGTGGAAAAGATTCTCATCGAACTCGACGGACAATGTCCCTGATGAGGCTGTGGCACGAGCTGGGATGGTGGCCATGCTATGGCTTGTATGACATGCATATGCAAGCATCGTCATGTTTTGTAGGAATTTTTCGGTCGGCGTGATGTCCTGCCTGGGCCACCACGGCGTACTCATCATAACAATCTCATTCTCGTGGCAGTGTTCATTCGATTGAACGATAGCATCTGACATGGGGTAATCTTCCGATGTGATGTTGTTGATGTCGCTCCAGGAGATCCAATCCGTAGTAAGGGCGTGATACTCCACGTCGACAGTGAGGTTAAACTGGCAACCCTCATTGGACTCTAGGAGAACAGATGCTTGATAGAACTTTTTTTCTGGCTCTTCTTCCCATCCTTCGGGTGCATGCCGGAGATACATGTCCTTCTTCTTCATATCCAGTTTGGCGCAAACTAAATCGGCGTGGAAAACAGTCGTGTTTGCCTCCCAAGTTCCTGAATCTTGAACCTTATAGTCCCAACGTGAGCCAGTATCAACTGAATTTTGTGGCCAGAACGGTAAGATGACAAAGTCGTCAGTAATCCAGGGGGAGGAGCTATAATTTTGAAATATCGCGCCCATAGTTCGCAGATACGTATCTCGCTCAGCTCGAGGTTGTAGCATCAATCCGTTGTGCATTTCTAGTCGTGCAAGTGTATCCGGACTTGTTTGGTGTATCTCTTTTGTTCTCAGTAGTGCAGCAGACATCGGTGAGATTCCAAGTATGGCCAGGATATAGGTGCTGCATGAGAGGATTGTAACCCAATTCCATGATCCGCCATTTCTTCGCCTTTGAAATCCTCGAGTAAGAGTTGTCCACCATGGCTTAGCCTTTTCGAGTAAAGTATAACGGGCAACTGGGGTACGTCCGTCCGTTTTGCCCATTCTTGCAAAAGGTCCTGTCCGTTTGACAGCACCGAGTATGATTCCGGTTAATTGTGTATAGACGACAGCGATCAGCGTGGGTATGAACTTCCAGCCCGGCATTGCTGAATCCTCAGCACACAGCCCGTTGTTGTTATGTGAGTACCGATACAATGCAAACGTGATGGCTGCGCAGGAGATAGAAAACCCGGCAGCGGTGGTGATAAAGTGCCAGCGCAGCGCAAAAGGCATCCATTGTGGTTCTGAGTGTGTGTTAGAACGATCAGTGCAAATAAAGCCATATGAATACTTTCGTTCGCCGCCAGGCTCCACGGAGCTTACACAAGAAACATTGGAGATTGATGCGCGATGAGATCTGTGAGTATTCGTTCTGGAATGCGCTGTCGATGTCAATGGTAGCAACTGCTGAGTTTCCATCTCGTGATGGCGGTTCCCTCCGGCTTGAAGCCCGACTCCACTATGGTGGCTTCCTCTGGTATTCTCCATAGCGCCTCAAGGATGCCAGAGCTTGAGAAGTTTGTGACGGTTCGTAGTCTAGTCAAACTGTTGGACCGTATCGTAAAACAAGTAAGGCTGAGGAGTAGGGATCGATGCATGCTGAACAGACCCCGGGAGGGTTGTTCTCGTTGGTCTCTTGCCGTCTGCAAGTAAGATGTGACGTTTCAGGCGGCCCGTGTCCGGAGCGCAGCCAGATGTATGATACAACAGGACTTGGCAAGCTCGGCTTTGAAAGCGGACCAATAGAGCGAGCACCAACGTTACTTCGGTATACAATCGCTTGCATTGATCTGACACCCTAGGGAGCATTCGCCGGGCTCGCGCATGCTGTTTACAAGAATAGACACTCAACCGCCCCCACGATTAGGCGCCCACCCTTTCAGCCCCACCGCATACAAGGAAAAATCAAACAATCTAGAGCATACGTCAATGTTGCGCCACCCAATTTGCATGTTTTTACCTCAATGTACCCAGGTAGGCTCTAAGATAATCGTCTCCTTTGGTAATATGTTCTTCAGTATACTAAGAACAGCTCCTCGCCCTTTTGGGACTACATAGCTTCCGAGCTACGAGTGTCACAAGTCAAGAGATGGTATGTTGCTTCATAAGAAAAGGTGTCCGGCTTTTGCCTTGTATAAGGTGGCCCCTCGCTTCAAACCTTCTACCCCAGCGCTACCTACAACGTGCCTGCCTACCTAGGTATCTCCGCCCCCGCACCTACAAACTTGCGGCTGAACCTGGCACTGACTTACAGTCGTGACAAGATCCTATCCCGCAGGCATCGAAGCCACTGCCCAACACTATACAATCCAACAATGACGCAGCTAGGCAGTGGCACGAGAGAGTTAAGCTGCGCGCCGAGCAGTGCTCAATCTTGGAAGTACCGTCAGCGCGTACGGGCAAGCGCAATAGATCAGATCCTGGGCTTTGTGATGCTGCGTAGTACACCCACGTCTATGTGGAAGAAACAATGATTTGGCAAAACATAAATTGATACATCAGATCATCCAAAACCGCAACAACCACCCCCCACCCTAAGCATCCCTAAGCATACTAGCAACCCCCGCCCAAGTCTCCAACACAGTCGGCCTTATCTGATTCGCCGGCAGCGTAAACCCATACGTGCCCTTATCCCTCAACTCGTACGTGTAAGAGTACGTCGCATTACCCGTAACATCAGTGTAATCGGTCGAAGAACCAGTTGTAGCATAAAGCGTCGCGCAGCTGGGGCCAATGGTGTAAGCGGTACCGGAGACGGCGCGGATAGCGGATTGGGCGCGGGTGGCGATGGAGCGGTGCTGGGCGTCGTTTTCGGCGCGCAGGGCGCAGTCGTAGCCGTAGGGCCAGAGGATGTATTGGCCGTAGGAGCTGGGTGGGGTGAGTAGGAAAAAAATGAGTATGGAGGTATCAATACTTACTGCACGTCGAGGTAGAGGCGGATACCACGCGAGGCTTTGAGCGAGTCGACTTGCGCTTTCAGGCCGCGGAGCTCGGGGGCGTCGCCGGCTGCTACGCCTTTGTAGGTCTCTGAGCAGGGGTTTGTGGAAGCTCCGCCTGTGACTTCCCACTTGTAGGGCCAGTTGCCTTGAAGAAGTGTTAGTGATGTACTCTTCGGTGAAGGTGAAAGAAGACTCACGATTGATGTCACGGCCGACACAGCTGTTGCCGCTCACAGTCTGCCTGTTCTTGCGCCAGAGACGGTCGGTTGTCTGGGAGTAGACGAAGCCATCTGGGTTGGCGATGGGTGTGATGTAGAAGTCGAACTTGTCGACGAGGGACTTGATGTTTGCGTCCGAGCCGTACTTGGTGAGTAGTTGCCACGCGAAGTACCTGTTTGGTGTTAGCAGATGAATTCGGGTTTTTGTAAAAGCTGACATACTCGGTGGTCATGGAGGTAATCCACTCTCGTGCGTGAACGTTGCCGTGAATGATGACCGCAGGCTTGGAGCCTTTGCCGCCGCTACCCCAGATATGAATACCAGTCAAGGCTCGTCCCTGGACAGAGGTGCCGACAGTGACGATCTCAGACTGACCGGTGTACCCAGCCTGCAGATCCCGGAGGAACTGGATGTGGTCGGCATATGGGTGGTATGCAGTGAACCAGCTTTCGCTAGGAACTAAATATCGTCAGCAAGTGTCATGGTACGAATAAGGCTCTCTACAAACCAGCATAAACGCTCATCTCTCCCTCTTCAGCAAGCGCTGCACCGACATCCTCGTTCAGCACCTTACTCTCAGCCACCAAGGCTGTTAAGGCGTCGACGTTCTCAGGTGAAACGACGACATCCAACTCGGCAGATGTGCCAGGGTTGAGGATGTGTGCAGCCAAGCTCTCGATCTCTGCCTTTACAGCATCGGTGCTAGCTACACGTAGTACCTTGAAGCCATTGTAGTCGACCTTCTTGCCAGCCCTTGGGACAACAGTGGCAAGCGCCGTGGAGGAAAGAAGGAGCGCCGAGGTAAGAATGGTGGTCTTCATGATAGGCAATGAATGCAACGACAGTTGTGCAGTGCAGTGCAGTATGATGCTGGGGAGACAGCCTGCTTTTAAGTCGTGTAACGGTCACACCAGACCACAAACCACCTTCCCATCCAGTGTGTAGTACCGCGGACACAGTCCTACCTGTTACCCCAAGTCTCGCATCGATTAGGCAGGTACTCACCCCGTACTCCTGGCAGATCTCCTGCAAGCACGGGAGATGTACACTCGAAGGAGCTCAACGTAGATGATGCAAGCGCGGGAGGCTAGCAGTCCAAGGAATTCGGAACTCCACATCAAGATCTGGACGGTGGTTTAATATACAACATCACTTGGCACGTTCTGCGGACGACGTGGGTAGAAGAGTGTGATTGGCGCGGAGGCGTTGAGCTTGTCGCATTAGGCAGGTGCGGGTTTCGAAGACTACGCTGGCTTGTCTTGGCTACGAGATAGGCCAAATACAAAGTCTGGGCAATGCCAGGTACGTGATCTCGTGGTGCTCGTTAGCATGTTGACGTGCTGCAGTTTGGCGAGTACCTTAGCGAAGCGAGTGCCTGGATGGGAAGGAGGATGGAGATTGACCAGCCTGGATGCGCCTCAATAACAACTTGCTCGTATGCGTGTAATGCGAACAGCATCACCGCGTTCTCTCAACAACTTGGAACCCCCAGCTCTCTCAACACATTCGCGTAGCCGAGCCTCAACCACTCATCCACATGCTTCTGTCCCGATATCCATACGCTTCCTAGCATGCCTCCAGCGTTCGCGCTTGCTCCCTCTGTGGCCCCTCTGCGACGTGGAACAACCACGAGACGATCGGCCCACATGATGACGTTATGGGGAGGTGTTTCCTTCTCACACGTGCCCATGAGCGTGCGGCACCGCGCAATGAATGTGTTATACACATCAAGAACTGTCGAAGCGGGCGTATTCGAAAAGCCATGACTGAATTCATGGACAAAGAACTGGAAAGGTACCTTCTTCGATGCGTCGGTGAGAGAAGTCATGATGTGGTCGAAAGCATGTGGCGGCCCTCTCAAGCCCTGGAGGTGCTTGTGTATCCTACTGCATCCACCCTTCTCGCCACAATTGAAGATGACGTAGAAGTTTGGAAGCTTCCGTAACACTTGCAGCATGACCTCAAAGTCATCTAGGTCAAGAGCTTCGTGCTGACGCTTGTACGAGTCCAGAGTCAACATGAGCAGTTGCGGCCTATCGACGCAGAAAAGGTTGAGTGCTAGGTCGTGCGTGCTGTTGAGCTGTGTGATGTTGAGTCGCTCGTCTGGACAGAACATGTCGCTGCCAGGACCATATTTTCGTGATTTGTCAAAAGCATGGTTCGCGGCGCCTACGGTGTGAGGTTTGGTTGCTAGTGCTGGGCAGATCCGGAACTCTATCTGGCCAAGGTGTGAGTAAGGACTGGTGTGACTGTTGCCGTTGCTGGACTAGCTTACCGGGTAGCCTTCGTGATCTAATTTGATAGACTCATTGGGGCCGTAGACAATGACACCTTCAGAGACAAGCTTGTCAAATGATTCGGTGAGCGCTGCTTCCGTGACGTTGTCCATGTTGAGCTGCTGACTGTGCGGTGAGTTGTTGCCCAGGTGGTGAGTCGAGCGCGTGGAGTAACGAGACACAAGGCCTGTGCTCGAAGCTACGGAGTTAGTGCCGTATAGCCGGACTGAGCAGAACACCACATAGGAAATGGAAAGAGAAGATGAAGTTTATGTAGCATTTGCAGCTAACCCATCCAAAGAAAGACATGCAGCACCAAGAGATGTCGCCAACCAGAAGTGAAAATGCCATCGTCGATTATAAAGTATATGCCCCTTTCCAAGATGCAGTCTCCCAACCGCAGAGATCAAGCAGTGTACATGGATGTGGGCGCAATGCCGGGGTATCGTGGTATCGTATGAAGAGGTAGAACTATGAGGTCTCAGGCTTGGCGGACAGTGGCCTCTCTACCAGGACATAGTCAGCACTGGTAGTCGATGTAGGAGTCGGTGTCTCTGGTAGCGCACCTGGCATGTTTTGGGACTTTGATGCAAGGGGGCTGGCGGCCCCTTGTGACCGAGCGGCGTCTTGTTCGCGCTGGGTGTCGTTCTTGGCTGGGGGCGAGTTGCTCTTTGCCTGGTTGAGGCGCTCTTCGGCGGCCTTGAGCCTGGCCTCGAGGGCCTCGAGCTCCTTGGTCTGGGTCGTGACTGCCTGCTTCCTGCGCGCCTGTCAGCGGGCTCCAAGTAGCGGTGAAGAGGGCGGGCCGTACTTCTCCAGGACCGTCTTGTCCAGGGTCGCGAGGCCTTCGTCCAAGTTGAACAGGCTGTCGAGCTCCGACATGAAGTTGCGGGCTAGGGTGCTGCGCGCGTGGTCAGTCTCAGACAGGCGGGAGCTATGCTAGCGCCGGGAGAGCTCACGATTGAGGGCGGTTGTTTGGCTTCCAGCCTTGGTCTGGGTCGTCCATGGTGGCCGAGTGTGCAGGGTACGAGGAAGTCATGGTGATGGGATGGGGAGCAGGAGCGGGTTATGCAAGAAGCAGGCGGCGTGGGGAGGCTCGGGGACGGTGGATATATTTATGGGCTGGTGCAAGAGTAGACAAATATGGGCAAGTGGCTCAGCGGATCAAAGATGTTTCATGCAACTCAGCCAGACCTGGGGTGGAGGGGAGGGAGCATAATATGGCGACCCTGGAATAGAGAGGGAAGGACGATTGCAATGTTAGGAAAAGGGGACGCCTATGCCCCAAGCTAATTTGGGCGTAGATCGGAGGTGGAGCTTGGAGGAGCGAGGGATCAATGATAGTTTGAGCGCCGCTCCCGAGTGCCCGACGAAGAATGGCCGACGATACGGGCACAACGACAACAGCAGGAAGTTGTAGGTGCAGGTGCAGCAGGATGTAGAGGCATATAGGGCTATAAAGCTATGCTATCCCAAAGTATCACAGTACATCAGGGCCCGCTGTCAGGTCTGGTTCTGGCCCCGCGCTCGCGTGAGGCGACGTGAGGCCGGACGCGCCTGATTGGCCCTGGCCGGGGGCGCCCGATGGGGGCTTCAGGCGGCTGGGCTGCGAAACCCCGACGACAATTTGCGACATTGCGACAATCTCCCTCGACACCACCAAGCCCCCGTCCATCTCGCTCAATTTCCCCGCCCGCTGCGCCCATCACGACTCTCGCATGCGATGCCCGTCTGCCCGCCGTAGCAGCCTCTCCGCCCACCGCGCCCGCGCCCGCAGCCGTGGCTCCCCTTCCGCCCCAGGCCCATCGCCCTCGCGCTGCACACGCCTGGGGGATGAATACTAGCGGCTCCGCCTACACCAACCTCGAGTCGCTGCTGCTGTTCCAGTGCCTGCATGCCTACGGTGTCGCCCCGTCTGTCTTCGGGCGCATCTCCGACCTGCTGAAGAAGCACCCCGATGTGGCCGCCCACAGGTACTTCCAGCCCGGCCGCCTCAGCCCCGATGCGCTGCGCAACTTCTACCTGGAGCGTCTGAAGCGGGAGCTCGAGCACGAGCAGGGCGGCGACAGCGATGGCCCCAACGGGGAAGTCACGAACCCGGCCAAGAGAAAGAGGCATAGCCCAAGTCTGCCGACGGTGCAGGAGTCGCTGCAGCACCAGCACCTGATCCCGAAGCTTGTGACGAAACTCTACGCGTCTTATCGATATGAGATCACGGAACAGATCCGGATAGAGGAGGAGCGATACGAGCGGCTGCAGCGCGACCTCCAGGGCATCGAGCGCGGAGAGTGGGACGATCAGCTGCGCGAGAAGGCAAGCAGCCGGACACCGTCATCGCGCAGTCCTACGCTGCCCAGGAAGTCGCCGCATCTCGCCCCGAAGACGTTGCAGCCGAATGCCAGCTCCACCCCCGTCCAGAACGGCACACGTGGAGCGCCCGTCATCGCGCCTTCCCCAGATCCATCTCAACAACAGCCGGCATCCGCGCCACCACACCAGAACGGACACCCTTCGCCAACTCAGCGCAAGAGGCCGCATCCCTCCTCAGATGGGCGACGGACGCCTTCGACACCACAGCCAAACCCAACTCAGCCACATGCACCGTCGCGATTCCAGCAACCGCCGCAACCCCACGCCAACTACAACTACCCCCAGAACATACAGCCCCAGCCAGGCTCGCACCAGAATGCCGGCCATGCTCCGCAGCCACAGTCACCAGCGCTGGGGTCTCCCGGGCCTCAGTTCCAGCCCCAGCCAGGCCAGAACTACGCGATGAACGGCGCGCCGCAGTATGGGCCACCGGGCTCCCAACCGCCATACCCTCCACAGCAGTTCCCCATGCAACAACCTTCTGGGCCTCATTCACCCGGAGTTCACCATGGGCAACAGCAGAGAGCGCATTATCCCCCTCCTGGTCACCAGCCCTACCACCCACTGCAACCGCAAATGGCCCAACCACCGCCCCAGGCAGGCTTCATGCTACCACCGTTCCAAGTTGCGCCTCAAGACCCCTCGCGCGTCCACCATCAAGCCGCTGTGCCGCCGCACCACCCTCAGGTCTCCACGCCTGCGAGCAATCGGCAGCAGCCCAGAGCAAACATACAGACTCCCGGCACCGGCACCGGCAGATCAGGCGCGCCTCAGATGCATCCCCTCGTCATCCAGGCGAGACAGTCTTTCTCCACTCCGATGAATGCGCGCTCTCCGCACAGCGCTCTAGCCACCCCGGTGTCAGCCAAGAGTCTTTGGAAACGATCAAGCTTTACCGGGACACCTGGAAGTTCTGCGAGCCCGCGCCCCGAAGTGCTTCCTCTCGACGACGTACCGCCACTGATCCGGCCAAAACAGACACCACCAAAGGCGAAGACGCAGCGCAAAGCGCGGACAAAGGGAAAAGGCAAAGAGGCAGAGCAAGAGTCTACGATAGACGTCGAGACACCACAAAACTCTCAGCACCATGACCAAGAAGACGACTCTTTATTGGAGCCCGAGACTCGGTCCGGACGTTCGCGGAGAAAAGCTCCTGCGAAACGAACAAGACCTGGCAGCATAGCCTCCTCCCGAGCAGGTGGCTCTGTGCGGGATCGAAGTCGAAGCCGGTCCATCCTCTCGCATACCGACACAGTAGCAGGTGACAACGAGTCGCAAGCTGGTCGTCGCATCAAGTCAGAGCGCGGAAACTCGGTGGACCCCACTGAAGAGGAAGGTTCTGTTGGAACACCGTCACACATGTCCACACGACGCCGTGGAGCAGCTCCGGCCTCATCCCTCTCGTCACGTCGAAAGCGCAATGCCCGCGAAGCCTCTCTTGAAGAGAATGACGATGCGTCCTTCAGCACCCCGGGTCCGCCCAAGACGCTGGTCGCGCCACGGAACTTCGCCCGCATGACGGCACCCATGATGTACGATATCAACTCCCACAAGCATGCCTCGACATTCAATACCGCCGTGCGCGCGAAGGATGCCGAAGGATACTACGACATCATCAAGCGCCCTACAGATCTTTCTTCCATCAAGAAAGCCATCGCAACGGGCTCAAAGCAAGTTGCCGCAGCTGCAGCCGCGTCGGATAATCCCACAGGGAGCCCCGGCGGTGTCATGGGAGGCGTTGTAGAGTTACCTGTGACGGCTGACAATGTCCCGCCAAAGGCCATAGTCAACGCTGCGCAACTGGAGAAGGAGCTCATGCGCATGTTTGTCAACGCCGTTATGTTCAATCCTGGAGAGGACGGCGTGGTGAACGATGCGAGAGACATGTTCCAGACAGTCCAGGGCCTAGTCAGTACTTGGAGAGATGTGGAGAGGGATAGTGGACGCGCGGGAAATGAGGGTACACCATCGGTTGAAGAAGAGGACCTGCCCACCGCGAGCAAACGAAGGAAGATATAGTATAATCCTCGAACGGCTATGCATGATTGATCACAGCATGGGAAGGAGTTGGCGGTGATTTGGAGTATACATCGATACCATGTCACGACACTGCTGCGGCAGGCTACCACTTTTAGAATTGAACATTACCCATCTTGACTATCTTCATCATCCACGCAGCAGTCAGTAACACCGTCCACCTCTACATTCCTATTTGTGTTGGTAGATTGCCGTCCTTGGTGATATCGAAGTGACTGCTATCTCAGGCCCGCTTTGGGTGGACCCTTTGCTTAGGCTCTTTTACTTTAAGGTAAGAGACAGTGGCCACGAATACTTGCGCCCAGCATATATAACACTGTCAGGTCTGTCTTCTCCCTCCATCTCTCCTACCTTCTTAACTCTCCTCTTCTCGCACGCAGACGACCACCAGCTACAAGTACCTGTCACTTCATGATGGATACCTCTAAGACTACGACACCTCCGGCGACACCGTCGCGCGCCTCGATTGATCCCGCTCCCAGTACCCAACGCTCATCCGTCTCCATGCATCCACCCAGGATGGATAACAGTGATGATTTCATCGAACTTCCACATATTCCAGGTCTTGTCGACGTCAACCCATCGCCGTAAGATCTGTTCATATACTTCTTCACATGTCTGCGTGCTAATGTAACCTGTGCAGCATGCTGATGCAAACACCCATTACTATCGAATGCGGGCCCAAGTTGGAGACGAAGCTCACCTACCACAAAGAGATGATATGTTGCCACAGCAAGAAACTCGAAGCTATGTTCGCAAAGGCCAAGCCTATCATGGTCCACTACGAAAAGGCCGACAAGTTCCGAAACGATCTGGCCCGATACGTGTTTCCTGAGGTCAACGCCAAGGAGTTCGAAGACCAAAAGATGGATAGACAGGTATGTCTTGTCAGTATGCCCTGGATGTGGCCGACCGAGCATCAGTGGCCCATACACCCGGTTTCTTCCTTGCATGGGGGACACTTTTGGTGTTCTGCTGCTAACACTTTACAGGCTATACCATTGATCAAGGAAGCCTCCGAGAACTACCCTCTGCTCGGATATGCTGGTCTTGTCAAGAAAACCATCATGGACGCAGTAGCAGGCGAGATGATCGCCAAGAACAACAGGAAAACGGCACAAGCTCCGTCAGCCGATTTGAGTCTGGCAGGCCGCTTGTTAATCCTCAAGCCGCAAGCTGTACATGAAGTAGCCGCAAAGCTCTTTGCCGTCGTCCACCGCATCAACAAGTCCGAGATCCGCAAGGCAGAGCAAGATCCTTTGAAGGCGGCCGCCCAACATCGTATTATACTTCCCGATGTTGAAGAGTCCACAGTTCGAGCGCTCATGCAGTGGATCTACCAGGGTCCGCAACCGCTCGAAGGGTCCGAACAGACTTATGCTGTCATGAAACTTGCTGAGAGGCTCGGTGTTGCTGCGCTCGCCATCAGATTCCGTGACGCGCTGTGCCACGTCACCAACGCCAGCATCGAGCGCGCCGATGCCGATGGTACCTCTTTCCAAACGCTCATAGGATATGGCACGGCACCCGCCGCTGACGACATTGTGAGAGTCGTTTTTGAGCACGCTATGAAGGACGAGAACGCGCCTGAGAAGCTCAAAGGCCTCATCATTGATGCCTTGGCCGGTTATCTCGATCTTGAGTTATGGCAGCATGTCAAGGGCCAGATCAACCACAAGACGGCACTTCAAATAATCGAGTCTATGGTGCGCTTGCGACCGCTTGTCAAGACCGAGATGGACGGGCAAGACAGCATCAAATCCGAGAGCCAGAAAATCTCTAGCGTATCCACCCCAGAGGACATGGAAGTCGACGAGGACAAGAAACCCATCCACGTCAAAGAGCAGAACGAAAACCACGTTTGAGGACGACTTCCGTTCGCTGCTGCGAAGTTGACGAAGCCCGAAGCCGACGAAGACTTCCAGAAAGCAGGAAGGTGACACCCTGGGAGGCGATGGGGAAAAGTACAGTCTGGAGGGGTCTACGGATGATAGATCCCTCATACAAATCAGCGATTGCTTTCTGCGTTTCATTTCTTGCTTTCTACGCATATTCCAACGAGGAGATGGGGAGTATTACTAGCATATCATTCTTTTCACTCTTCTGTCCAATCAATGGTTGCACATGTGATCCCTCGGCTCGTAGTGGTGGAGGGTGTAAGTATGCTCTACGTCATTTTATGTCCTTGTAGATGAAGGTGAGTGGACTCTGGGTACGCTTACTTAGGTACATCGGTCCTACGTCGCTATCCCCCGACCATGACCAGCCCAAATCGTAGACAGTGTCAATATATCAAACTTACGATTAATCTCATTCGTGAGAGTATCTGTTTGACTAGATTGTCAATGTTGCGGAAGTTGTAAGTAGCTCGTCTCGCTCTGCGTCATCGCGGTACTATGAGGTGAAGTGGATAGCGACCAGAATATGGCATCGCACACAGGTGTCACGGCAGTTCGAAGGTGACACCGCGTATTGATTCGTACGGGGAAGGGTCTTCGATCCAGCAGCCGCCCGAGATTGTTGATGCCTTCGTATAATCGATGCAGAGTCTTCAGTGGCGAAGTACTGCTTTTGCGCAACGCTTTCTCAAAATGCTGGTGTGTGCATCCCTTGCGTGCGACAATCTGAGCGAGTCATCTTCCGACGACCTGGTTTAGTGACGGGAGCCTTCAGCGGGGAAGAGGGGACTCGAGAGCCATAGCGGCTGCCGCGGGTGTGGTGTATGGGTTGCACTATGATGTAGCTTCGAAGAAGGGTTTGCCGTCCACTGGACGCATTAATGAAACGGTGGCATACTACTGCGGAGCTTTCCATGATTAGTACCTGCCCATCGGCATCACGTCATATTTCCACGATGTTCGACGACGTTTCTTGATGAAAGGGTATACGGTGCTGAGGCTAGCAACAGTGGCGTTATTGTCGATACTTTGTGGGAACACATATGTACCAATCATCTCTGCAAGAATGTCCATAGCGCCGCAAACCCCACTCACGGTTCGTACGACACGTTAAATGTCTAAGCTCTGCTACTGTAGCCTAAATCGCTGAGGGTATGGCGTTTTGTTATAGCGTACGTTGCTTCATCGCCCAGTGGAAGACTCAACGTAGGCTACCGAGGGTATCGATATACTATCGATCGTAGATATGGCTGTTCGATCGACCAAATCCGTGGCCATCATCGAGATTGTTCGATGATGAAGTTCAGTCGTGTGAGGGGTGCGTCTGCCAGTCTCTTTTGGGGTAGATCCTCCGCTTGATGTGAATTCTTCCCGTCGAGATGATTAATTCTGATCGGCCCGCTGGGGGTAGTGACAAGCTGCCGCGGTTTCTACCCGTGACTTACCTAGGTATGCCACGTGGAAGGCGGTGTCATGCCTACAATGAGATGCGGTACGCCGATGTCATAAGCGGGACATGACAGAGAGAAAGTTTCCGTGATTCTCGTCGATTTAGGTTGCTTAACGCGTCGCAGGCTTCTCCTGCCACTTGGAAGCTTCTCCAAATCAGAGCTGTCCTGATCTTACCAAGGCCTCTTGGTGGCGTAATTGTAGTAGGCGTAGCCCGTCTCTGTCTCGCTAGTGTATGATCGCAAGAGGCGATTTGTTTGGCGCAAGTGCTATTTCCCCAGGAAAGCCCTCTGTCGTGCAACATGAGCCGAATAGCCTACGTAGCTGCCGCCGGCTTGCTACATGACACAACGTCACACGTCCAACGGAAGCGGGATATCCAGCGCAAAACACCGTCGTTGCGTGTACAAAGACTGGCAAGAACAGAATTTTGGAGAAAGTCTGGAGAGGGATCCAAGGGCTAGAGCTGGAGCCGTTGCCGCTTTCGCTGCGCATTTCTTATCTAGCGTTAACCTGTGATATGAAGTCGTTTCCTTGATATCCCTGTCCTACAAAGGAGACATCTGGCCTTGAAAAGGCGGGCCGCTGTCCGCAATCGTAGCATTGCATCAGCAATCATGTTCCAATTCTCAGAACTTCTGCAACTACCTCAAATCTTCCGCAAAGACGAATCGCGATCCAGTCGGCGTCGACAGCTTCCAGAAGATGGTCTCGAAATGTCTGACATGTCCGGCATCGTCACTCTCCAATCGACAGACGTCTCTCCACGCTCTTCTTTGGACTCAACGCGCTCGGCATCTTCATCATCATCATCTTCCAGTACTTTGTCAGCAGCTTCACGATCAGCAAACTCACCAAAACGGCGATCATCGCGTCTTCCGACCCTCTCTTCGCCATACTTGTACGAAACGCCGGTCTCTTTCTCCGGGCCACGGGGGTGCTCGCACGGAATGTACCGCTAAAGACTCGCGAACAGCGCCCGGGCGCTCATGCTTTCGAACATGACATCTCCACATGCTTTCGAACATGACATCTCCACTAGCCGTCCGGCCTTGATGAGAAGACTGGAAACCATTACCCGGGAAGGTTGATGGAAGCTGTGCCTGTGTTAAATATCTACGTCTCTAAATGGGACGTTACGGCTTGGATATAGGATCGGGCTGGAGTTGGATCAGGTCAGACTTGTGAATATGTGGCGGTTGAGTGTACCGTGAAAAGCTTTTCGTTTCGTACATAATATCCATTTAAAAACCTAATGGTCGATTATTCTACTACACTAAAGTCCTTACAATTATCAAATGAGGTAGGGAAAAGAAGTCTGGGAAATGCGCTCAATCTAGGTAGCAGACAACTTCAGTAGTTCCAGGGTGCTTGTATACGTCATTCGCTAGCGCTAACCAAGTCCGGGCTAATGCGGAAGTCTTCCGCTTCCGATCCGCCTTCACACCAGCATTTCATCTCAGGAACTCGACTTCGTCAAACATCGTGTATCACCTACTCTGAGATCGCCCCAATGAATGAGCAACTTTGCGCAACTTTATTGACGCTATCCGTGCAGCTATCTGCATCGCTGCCTCCGATGCGTCCGGAGCGACCTGGACCGCGATCCAGTTCATGTCCCCAAACAGCGGCATCGTGCTCTCGACTGATAATAGAGTCCATTGAGAATACAGACTTCATTGATGTCGGAACTTGAGGATGGCGATCGGCTCACCTCATCCATCGGTTAGACGAGAGCCAGCGTGGTCGCCGTCGTCTAACATGTCGCCATCTCCAGTGAGCTGTGGTGGACCCTCATCTGCTAAAGACACCAACTCGTCCTTGTCTGGGTGAGTAGAACCGCCCTCATCCCAGTGCTCTGTTCGAAAGTGGGTGAGGAATACCACACCATGACCTTCAATGCTCACGTTGCATACAGGACAATGCCTGAGGCCTTGGTTCTGAACCGCTAGGCTCCATACTCTTGGGATATTCCGGCGAATATGCTCTCTCAGCGCCTTTTCGACATGTAAATCTACGAGACCACGGAAACGAGAGTGTTCCCTTTCCCATACAGCGCCCAAGGCTAAGAGCAACGCCCGGCTGGCAGCACTCGGCTCAAGCGCTCTAAGAACGGTCGTCATGTCCTTGTACAGCTGTGTGGTGTGGTATTCCAATGATTCTTCTGGTGCTTGCCGACATATGAGCTGTATCGATACAATTTGAGCCATCAGGATATCGAGATGCTCTAGTCGCAATTGCAAGTCTTCCACGCACCGAGAACGGACGGTGATAGCGGCACTGGTCTTGGTTGCGAACACCACCGTTGGACAACATGGTGGTATAGTCACAGCCTGGCCGGCACGCTGAACGAAGGCAATACCGTTTTCCAACTCATGGCATACATTTGTGCAGTATGGCGGGACATTTCCGGCAAGATCTTTGAGATACTCGTGCAGGGTCGTCAGATTATGTGGCGTAGGCGGATACACGATGTACACGCGCACACCAGTAATGACATGTATGGTACTGGTGCTCATCAGGGCTGACGCCTCCAAGGGAAGAAGGGCACCACAGGACATGATCGAAGTGGTGTCGGTGGATGATCGGGTGAGCGTACTCGAAGTCTCATTCTCGCCCTGGAAAAGTCTGAGACAACGGTCTATTACAGGCGATCGGAATGTGAGCGTCGTCGCGTATGCGGCATAGTGTTGATCGTCTAGGTATTCCACAAGCGTTCGAGCTATACTCTCCCGACTCGCGTCACCTTCTAAGAAACGGAGAGAAAGAGGAGCGGGTCTAGGCGGATATAACTGCGCTTCGTCGACCCAGCACTGGTGCTTCTCCAAGATCTTCCTCAGTGAGCGCGGGTGTGGCCAACCAGCGCCTGTTCTGTAGAGTGTCAATTCCGGAATGTCAGTGACTTTGGAGGCACCATAAACAGTAGCAGAACTCTGGACAGCGTTGCCATTCTCAACACTGAGGAGACTGATACGGCCAGGGATTATGAGATCGGCGAACTCTGCTGCACGAGCAGCTGGACATGACTGAAGCTCGCGGATGAAAGGATCGAGAGTCCACAAATGAAGGGTGGTCGATGTCGCCTTGGGGTTGCCCGACATCATTGGTATTGCGGTTTCTGCGACTAAAACGGCTGAGTTGGTGTAAACGCAAAGATCAAGAATTATTAGAGTAGAGCAGAAGAGTAAGAGTGTCAATATTTGTACGAAAGATAAGCTTACACTAGCGTAGAGGTAGGTGCGCCAACCGTAAAAGAGTGAAAGTGCTTTAGACTTCCTGTTTCAGCGCGCCCTAGTTGTAGAGAGAAGCAGCACAACTGCCGCCGCAGCAGTGTCAGCCCAAATTAAGCTTAGCCAAAGCGATACCCGCGGACATGTGCAAACCTGCTTCCAAATCACCGATGCAAACAACTATACGTAGTCAAAGCCTAAACAAGGATATTTATACTTGCGTTACAGACTTCTTAGTAGCATGTTAGACTTAACCACTACACAAAACAACAGTAAGAAGACTTAAAGCAGCAATGTCGCACATAGTTTGGTACCTAATAACCCTGATATTGTTAACTTCGAAGAACCAGATAACCTGATAAACCTAATACACTCGTCTTCTGTAAAGCGAATAACGCAGATGTCTACTATCGCGTTAATAACTCTACTCGTGTACGTTGGGCTTTCTCTACTAGCCCGCAGTGTTAACGTTATTCTGGAACTATTGGTTCTACTATTAAAGCTACTGCTACTCTAGGCATTATTAAACGCAAGGCAAAGCTTTCGCGAAAAGAGACTATAAAGATACCTCTACAGTTAGCACTAGACACTAGGAAGACATCGAGAGGTCTGTTTGCCTTCTTAATCATCTCGTCTGTTAGAATGCTTCTATCTCTAACCGTTATGTCGCTTTCCCTTTTCGTCGCTTCCCTGTACAGCTACAGCGAGCGACAACAAATGTGTTGAATCAGTAAATGTTGGAGAGACTTGGAGTGGTATTGCTAGCAAGTTTGAGAATGCGTAGGTCGTGATGGTGGGGCTAGTCTGGCTGGTCTCTCGGCGACCAACGTACTTGGTATATATTCAATCCTATCGCCCAATCTTCCACATACGACCATAGGACAATGAAAATTAGGCTTCCCGTCCGCTCAGCCATATACAAGCATTGTACCGGTGGATTAGTACCTAGGTGGGTGACCACTAGGGAATCCCCACTGTTGTATGTTTTTGGAAAAATCTTCTTTTTGCCCAGGATCGGCGGTGTGTGGAACTGGTGGGGCCTATCTTGAACACACCCCTTCCGACACCCTTTTTTTACGTGCCTGCGTCCGCTTAGAGAAAGCAACGCGCAGAGACAGCATGGTACAAAAGGCGTTTGAGTCTTTTTTGAGCAGTTATAACATCCCAAATCTCTTACAATCCGAAACAATCGTACAAGAGCGAACGCTACTACCACTAACGGATAAGCAAAGTAGATATGTAATTGCAGACAAGTCAGATCAGGCACACTGTCTTCTTTCTTGGTGAAAGCTTCCTCCACTTGCTCTTGTAAACGTGACCTAATCCAACACGCTCATACACTCCAGCGTGCTTCTGGATCTGGCGCACGAGCATCACAGTGTACAACGGATACCCGAACACATCTGGTACGTCTTCGTTTCCAAGGTACTGCGCTTCCGAGAGAACTACAGCTTTGACGCTCATGTTTATTGCACCAAAGCCGGACTCGTCGATTCTGCCCACGCCTATCTTGACATCTTCAATATCGCCCTTCACATTCGTCGGGCGTGTTTCGGAGCTGATACCACCATCTGTCTTCTGGGCGCGAAGCCAGTACTCTTGACGTGTTGTGATGGTTTCTCCTGGTGTAGCAGACGTGGTATCTTTATCCTCGAAGGTAATTCTGGAGACGTCGTGATTTTTGACGTAGGAGGTTCTTGTTGTCCTCCAGGTTTGCTGATGGAGGATGAGGATCGCAGTTTGAGCGAATATCACCAGCGTTCGGTCATCCAAGGTTTTCGCAGGTGGGATTCGAGGCTGTTCTGTTTTTGAGTTAGAAGACTCCCAATCAGGAGGATCGAATCCATCCATTATCTTCTTTCGACCGAACAGGCCAACGGGCTGAAGAGATGGGCCTGACATATCAGGCCTCCAGAGAGTGTATCTGATGGGACGAATACGCTCCTCAGTCGCAACTTTTTCCGAACCTCGTGTTCTCATCCGTGCCTCCTCATCTGTTCCATCTGGATCACGACGCAGACATATGCCCTTGCCATCCGACCATACTTCGTACGGCTTCGGGTATTCTATAAGGGTACGCGCAGCGGCATTGCCTTCAGCTTTGAGGTTTGTTTCCCAACCAAAAGGGGACCAGCTGGGTGGGATCCGATCGTCCCTAGAGCTGTTCTCTGGTCGACATGCTGGTTTGGTAGTTTGCCAAAGTAATGCAACGTCCATGTGTTGGACAGGAAGCCCTTGCCAAAACTGTGTGCCGAGACGCTTGGGGCTTTCCAAGACCTTACAAACACCTTTGAAGGCATCCAAAATCTCCGAGGCATCGCTGATGTCCCTTGCACTTAGGTCTTCGACTGCTGCAATGTAATCATACATTGCAGCCCGTCTAAGCAGACGAACGCTGCCATCTGCTCGGAAATTCAGACCTGCTTCTCCCATTTTGTCCCCAGAAAGCGCTGAAGTAGCGGCCATGCGAGGCCAAGAGAACCTGACGGCGGAGATGTCGCCATCCAAAGCGTTTACATCCTCCCTCCAGATACCACCTCTACAAAACCAGATTGCGCAGCCACCAGTGAAGACGAGAAGTCTTTTCGATAAGGCTTTCTCTTGGAAAGTCCATAATCTTGACTCCCACAATCGAATGTCCCATTTGATGTTAACCGGCAATGACATGCTCGCCCCAGGGATGATTTCCTCGCTGATCTGCTTGAGCTCGCCCCGATCACAGCCTACTCCTCTCAGACCAGAACCCGCATTTTTGCCGTCGGCTGCAACAATCGTAAACTGCGCGTGGTTGTATATCATATGCATGCGGCCAATGTTGAGTTTGTTGTCAGGGTCGGCTCTATCCTGAATGATGCACAGCTCATCGACCCATAAGTAGTCCAAGCCTACGTCCCTGGTAACTTCGATCGCATCCAGAATGGTTTTTGGTATGCTAGATATCATCTCCTTAAGACCCCCGTCTCTGTACAGAATGTCAGACTCGTGTCCTCTTGTGAGCTTTGTTCTGTCAGGACGATCATTTCGGAAGACCAAACTACCATCCGGCGTTCTCTTTTTCCATCTTGTTGTCTTTTCTGAACTCGCCTCTGAAACGGGAATCCATCCATCGAGCAAGCTCAGCTCTCCCCATATGTAGCTGAGTGCTGTATACGGATATTGCGAGTCTTCTTTCATGACCTCACGAAACTTAAGTACCTTGACGCTCATTGTCTGTACGTTGATGAGGCAAAATTCCGTCTCGTCGGGTTTGACGGGGTTGCTCAAAGAACTAGCGCATCCAGCTTCACCGCTGTGACGTTGGCACTCTTTGATGCAATGTTTGAAGAAGGCAATGTCGATGCGTTTTCCCAATCTGTTTCCATACCAGAGTTGATTCTCGAAAAGTCGTGGCTCCACAATGTTCTCGAACCGTAGACTGAAGTGGGTAATCTCTTGCAACGGGGCCAACGCAGCCCCTCCGTGAGCGTAAACGCGAACACTCAAAGCTCCAGCCTTTTTCTCCTTGCCACGATACATCCTGAACATGAAAATGCAGGGTAACTTGTGACGGATCATGTCCTGGAATTTGGCGACCTGGCGGAACACAAATTGCAGTCCCGCAACCATCTCGCGTGCGTTCTGGTCCTCTATCCTCGAGAGTGGGACCATGTTCAGAGCAAGCTGTGCCGCTTCGACTGCCAGTGCTGAATCATCTGCTATCGATTGGTACATATCACTGACACTGTTCATCGCTGTATCCCGGGCTTCGGCGTCTCGGAATAGCTTCTCGACCTCATCCATTGCATAGTCGGAAGCACTCGAGCGGTCCGAGGTATAGCCGAAGGGCCACAGATCGACGTTGTCTTTGAACTTTGCGATCCAGACAGACATGCTCGTGTTCTCGTTGAATCCCTTGGGTAGATGCTTTCGAATGTGTTCAGCTTTCAGCAGGTCGTGATCTTCTTGGCACACACTCTGCTTCAACAAACTACACAGCTTGCAGTGTCCGCTGTTTTCCAGTATCTTCTCTAAACTTCGATAGAAAATGATCGCTTGTTGCTTTGGAGGTACCTGAGTAGGCGTTTCGTCGTTGCCCTTCGATGACGGAGGCAGGCACTCGTCAAACGGGATGCGCTCACACGCTGCACAAAGTTTCTTCTCTTTCTGTCCCAGCTTGCTCATGCTCCGTGCGAACCAGTCTTTACCAGCGTCTACCACATCTCTAGCACGGCTCTTAACGCCTGAAGCGGACCCATCTCCAGCAGGGATATCGTGTTTGTCAGGTGCGTCAAGGTCCACAGCGTCTGCGAAATGACTCTGGAACATAAGACCAGAGGGTCGCTTGAGAGGAGGCATGCTTGCGCCCTTGAATGCTCGATCCAAAGTGAATAGTCGTCGTGTTCACTTGGGATATCGGAGATCTATCTTCAAGCTAGAGGGCGTAAGCAACTACTACTATTGCGCATGTTTCATACCAAACTAACCTCGATCGCGGAGTATGTAGGCTTTCTTTTCTTCCAATCCTGTAAATTGCCTCGGTGATATGATCAATTCGTGTATCTCCGTTGTTGTATGCGCGCGATCTTTAGGTAGTTTTCTCAACATGCGGTTCTTCTCTCTGGAGAAACGCGGGGAGGAGAGTAAGCAATGCGCGACAATCTAGGGGTCAAATGCAAGATGCTGAGGTGGCGCGCCTCGGACACAAGATTGGTGCAGTCATCTACCGCCCGAAAAGGCTGCTGCTGCCAAAAGCATCTCAGCCATGCGAGGGGCTATTGTCTTGTGTAACCGATCAACCAATCATCGAATAGAACGACTCTATGCTGCAGAAATCTGCGCACCGTTAGATGTCAGGCAAAATACTGAATACCTGCTGGTCTACTTAGCGGTGAGGAAGGTGTCCAGCGAGTGTGGGTGGATAATCTCTCTCCAGTATCTTACGGGCCCACCGCATCTTTGTAAAACTTGCATTGCGCCTATGCAATGCGTTTCGTCCATCGCAGACTGTGAGTATAGTTGCGTCTCTATGCGTAAAATCGGTCCATCCTTTTGTATCGATCTTGGCTGGCGAGCAAAAGAAGTCACTTTCGTCTAAGCAAGAGTTTCTAATGGTAGTGGCAAGTCTGTTGCCTGGCTCGCTTTCTCAGTCAACCTCCATGGACTCCGTCTTTATCGTCGAGTTCCCATCCTTCCGCAAAACACAAAGGAAGGAAATCTCCGTATTGCAGGAGTAGACTACCGGTGGCATAGATCCAACGTATGAACTGATCGAAAACTCTGTGTAAGAGCCAGGCAGTTGACCCACATCGCCGCCAAGATGAGAAGGTGGAAGATCTGATGTGAGGAGCCGAAAAAGTCGAACTTGCCCGGAGCGAATCTTTCGGGAGGCCGAGTCTGCATGTGATGGTCAGTTCATGTGTCTCTCCGAGTACAAGAGCGAACGATCTCACTTACCGCGAAAATCAGAGTGCCGGTTGCATACAACGCAAGCTCTATCAAGTACCACTTCATTCCCATGTAATCAAACATGTACTTGGAACCGTGCAGGCCGACGCCATGCAGTATGGGAACGAAGGCTGATAGTCCGAAGAGGAAGAAGGCCACCACCCTCAAAGTGCGCCAGCGCAATGTCCTGAATTTCGGTATCGAGATCAAAGCGACGCAGGCCGAGCCCGAGACTATGGTCTGGAGAAAATATCAGCATATCGCGGAAGCGTTCCCTCAACTAGACTCACAATGACCCAGTGTAAGATCTGGAACGCAGGCTGACAGATGAAGAAGTAGTAGATAGCCGCAACGAATGTGCCAGCAATGATGACGGCAATGCCAGTCAGGTCCATTACATGCCACAACTGTTCCACCTTGTGCGAGTGAGGTTGCATCAGGTGATAGACAGCGCTGGAGAGCAGACAGAACTCGCAAGAGAAGAAGAAGATGGTGAACATCACATAGTCCGCCGGTAGGACGTTGTGGTACTGGGGCTCGGCCAGAATCCGCATGTAGATGTATGCGACAGGCCATACCAGTATCGCGCCGATCAAGTGTGTATATATATTGCAAGTCTCGTTGTGGAGGTAGGTCAGACTGAGGAAGATGTCCTTGTAGTCGGGCTTCTCTGGGCGATAGCCGGTATGGATGAAATCGTTGTCTCGCGACCACTCTTGTATCTCCTCGTAGGTCAGGAGCTTAGGCCGTCTTGAGGAATGAACGGTTTCCTTCTCCATGGTGCCCATGTTGGCGGCTGGCGGCGGCGGTTTCTAGTCAGGACTTACGTCGAGTGCCTCTTCTGTGTGCTCGGAAGTGGACTGGTGTAAAGGCGTATCGTAAGATCTGTGGCCAAATGAACCAAGATGTAAGTATTGGTAGTCGACAAAGACTAAAGCGTCTTTGACTCAGACTGGGGCTTGGTTCTGGTCTTGGTCCGGGCTGGTCATAGAAGTTGAGCTCTAGTATGCGGGATGGAGGTGATGGAAGGACAGATGCTCGTAGCCATTTTGCACGATGGATTGGACTGAGAGCTCCATAACGACATCGATACTCATTGATGAATTGCAAACGCTGATGTATTCCACGCGCAAACGACGGTGACGGGTGACACCACAAATCGCTAGAAGTCACGTTGCATTAAGCGATTGCTGCATACACACTATTGCAATTTAGCATCTGATCATGATGGAAGACGATACACATTTTCGTTCAATTTGTTGGAGGATACGACATGGGTTATGGCCAGCTTTGGAAGTGACGAGTGAAGAGTGACGCGTTGGCTCGAGGTCGGGCGACGCGCACGGGCGGGCGTCAACCCCGCCGAGGTCAACACCAATGGACTCGCGCCCATCCAGCGCGCCAACATGGCCACTCTACACCGCGAGCGCGTCGAACACGCGTTGAACGAGCTGCTGGTCCGCATCGTGCCTGAAGATCCCAATGAGAACGAAGACGAGGCCAACCAGCGCTTCGAAGATGCCTACGAGTTTGCCCTCGACGAGCTCACGACTGCGGGCGATGCTTCACTCGTTCCCGACGTCCAGCACATCGCCAGCCTGATAGACCGCAAGGGTAAGTGCAGCGCGGTGAATCACGTGTCTTTGGCTAATATGTGACAGTCTCGGGCCCCAACAATGACCAGCGCAAGAGCGCGCGTCTGCACAACCTTCTCTCGCGCCTTGAGACCCAGAGCGTCCTCGACCAGAAATGGCGCATGCTCTACTTTCTCTACAACCTCTCCGACAACGCCGAAGCACCGCATGAGCCGCCGCCCGCCCAGGATACCCGCAGCTTCTCGCGCGAACCGACGACGCCGTCCAAGCGCCAGAGCGTGGCCGCCTCATCCCACGCCATCCAAGACGCCTTTGCAAAGCCCGGCCTCGCCCAGCTGCCTGTCAATGCCGGATCGCCAAAAGCACCCACATCTACACGTCCAGCTTCCATCGCCGAGAAGCCAGAGAAGCGAAGACGGCCTGACACCGCCAAGGAGCAGCAGCAAGCCAATGGTGGACATGTCGAAAAGGCAGAGACGGGGCCCTCGGAGCCAACTTTGCTGCGGGAGCTGCCTTTCACGCTCCAAGGCTACTCATCGACAAACCTCGCATTCCCCTCGTCGACCGCCCTCAAGCTTCCCACGACCCTGCCGGTCCCCATCGTCAGCCTCTTACACACCCTCGCTGAACCCGCCATACTGTACAAAGGCTTGGCTGAATTCGTTGAGGCGAGCGATGGCGGCCTAATCGAGCAGAGCTTCCGCGCAGCTCTAGCCAAGGAGCTGAGAGCATACCTGGGCCTGGTCGCGACCTTGGAAGGACAAATCAAGAGAGCGCTGGCACAGCTGAACGAGGCATCAACACCTCAGGGCGTCAGCAAGGCCGGCGTCACCCTCAAGCGATGCGTCATCTGGATAAGAGAACCGACCATGGGCTTGCGCTTGATGAGCCTGATGGTTGAAGAATCCAAAAGCAAGAAGGGCGGCGAGCTGATTGCTCTCATACATTCCTTCTCCCTCAACCACGGCGACCCGTACGTCATGAACTTTGCCGAGCGCCTTCTCTCCGATGTCACGCGACCCTTCTACGACATGCTCCGGCAATGGGTCTACGACGGCGAGCTTGCCGATCCCTTTGGCGAATTCTTTGTTTCGGAACAGAGCGAGGATGACATCCTCGAGGCGAACGGCAACGAGGGGAAAGGTGGCGCGACGAGCGTCTGGGAAGACAAATACAGACTGAACGACAAGATGGTCCCCACCATCGTTACCGACGACTTTGCCAAGAAGGTCTTCCTCATCGGCAAAACCCTCAACTTCATTCGCTATGGCTGTGGAGACGCAGCATGGGTCGACACATACTCCAAGGAAGCCTCAAAGGAGCTGCAGTACGGCGACACTGCGAATCTCGAGCGCTCTATCGGTGACGCATACAAGACCACCATGGCTCGTCTCATCGACCTGATGGGAAACAAGTTCAAGCTGTTCGACCATCTGCAGGCCCTTAAGCAGTATATGTTGCTCGGCGCTGGCGACTTCATTGCCGTCTTGATGGAGTCACTTTCATCCAACCTTGATCGACCGGCCAACACACAATATCGCCATACTCTCACTGCTCAACTCGAACATGCCGTTCGCAACTCCAACGCCCAATTTGACACCTCAGATGTACTGCGCCGCCTCGACTCACGCATGTTGGAACTATCACATGGCGAGATCGGATGGGATGTCTTTACGCTGGAATATAAGATTGATGCGCCTGTCGATGTCATCGTCACACCATTTGGTTCCAAGCAATATCTCAAAGTTTTCAACTTCCTATGGCGCGTCAAGCGTGTCGAATTTGCCCTTGGTTCAACATGGCGTCGATGTATGACTGGTGCTCGTGGCGTTCTCGGCACCGTAGCCGATAAACTCGGCGCGGATTGGAAGAAAGCACGCTGCGCAATGGCTGAGATGGTTCATTTCGTCAACCAGTTGCAACACTACATCCTCTTCGAAGTCATAGAGTCGTCATGGATCGATCTACAGAGAGCGCTCAACAAGCCGGAGAGCACGCTGGATGACATGATTGAAGCGCATGCGATATACCTCAACAACATCACCCGCAAAGGTCTTCTCGGAAGCTCTAGTATCGACTTCACGGGGCAGCTCCATGAGTTGCTGAAGACGATGCTGGCATACAAGGATGCGGTGGATGGCTTGTACTCATTCTCAGTCGCTGAGTTCACGCGCCGACAGGAGCACGCGGCCAAGATCGAGACACGTACAGCAGCAGGTCGGTGGGGTCTTTCTGAGAAAGATCGTTCATCTTCAGATCCCTTCGCTCCCTCACACTCTCGCGCGGCTTCTCGCCAGGACGAATCGCCTTTCCCACCCCCGCTCCTCAAGATCGGCATGACTGGTTCGGCCGAAGATGATGTTCTGCCAGCCCTACAAAAGCGTTTGAGTCAGTTGACGGAAGACTTCCGAGCGAGAATCAGCATTCTGCTCGGAGACTTGGTACATTCGCCCGACGGTGAATTGAAGATGCTGGCTGTCAACATCAACTTCAACGATGTGTACAAGCCGGAGCGAAGACGTAGGAAGGGTTCGCAGAGGCGGGAGAAGGAAAAAGAAACGCCCAGGGTTGCACCTGCTGCCGGATGAAGTGATGCATAAGACGGCGTTCGATGCTCTATTTGATACCCGACTACTTGATACCATCCGTAATACGATCTTTCTGTGGAAGACAGTCTCGGCAGTTTCTTGCGCAAAGCGTGATGCAATATAATGTTAACATCATAAGCCGTTGAATCCTGGCTGAGCTTACTGAAGCGCATAGGTGGGTCAACGAGGATGTAAGGACACATCCGATAGCGCGCGCGTGTCGCTCGGATCTATCACAGGTGGGGTCGCGCCATCATAGCGCTTAGTCAAGCTTCGTGGCGCTCATCGGGCCGTTCCTCCTTGATGCTTATGCTTGAATGCGCCGAGTCTAAAGTTCGATGTACGAAGACAGTAGATGTCTCACAACCGTTCGTACAAGTATATTACCTGTCCTAAGAGTGTATTACTTGCCCTGAGTGGTAGCCGCCAGCATCCGACCTTCACGACACGCTCAATAATCAAAACGCTCGCTCGGCCGAGGTGATGGGCACAGGGATCTCCATGACTGCGTCATCCATACACAACAACTTCGCGCACTACAACTCACCTTAACCTTTCGTGATGACGCGTAGCATCTTACACAAGATATTAATCACTTGCGGCGACTAGATCGAATCGGCCTCCGTCCATATAACGGAACAGAGGCTTCATGGATGATTCTAACGGGCCGCCCCCCTGCTGTATGTTGCGCAACTTTCATGCCTCATGATCCACCGCAATCGTTCGGACAACGTTCGGCATGGCGACAGGACATGCTTCCGGTGAAACATCACCGCATTTCGCGGCCGCGCTCTTCGCTGGCATAAGCTTTCGACCTTACCTGCTAGCGCCCGCCGAAGTATATCTAGCTCGTAGTCCCTCAGAAAAGAAGACATCAATCTCATTCCGAACCCAAGGTCGATCTTGTTATCACTCAAAGTTATTCGAATCAACACTCGCGTATATCACCCATCAATACACGCTATCTCACTCGTCGCTGCCTGTCGGACCGCGTCCTGGATACAACGCTAAACACATCGCACCATCCACATTCGACATCGATACATAATCTCAGCCATGGCAACAACACATCAAAAGCACCATACAGGAGGACAGCAAAATACCGTTGCCGATTACATCGACTCTGCAGCTGAGGCTGTTCCTAACTCAACATGGGCTATAGTCCCACGTTCAAGCAGCAGCCTGGACGAAGGATGGCACCACGTCACATTCGCCGATCTTGCGCGTGCAGTGAACAACATGTCGCGATGGATTGAGCGAACCTGTGGTGTTGCCGTAAAGGTGGGCCAGACAATCGGCTACATGGGGTGAGTGAACAATTTTATCTGCGTGTCGGTCACAAATGTTGTATACTTACGCATTGCGTAGCGCGAACGATCTACGGTATCTCGTGGTACTAGCAGCATGTCTGAAGACAGGATACGTACCGCTATTTACATCGCCCCGGAACTCGCTCGACGGTCAAAAGTCACTCGTGGAAAAGACGAACTGCACCATCTTCTTGACCACAGTCGATGTGATGCCGCAGGTCCAGGCAATCAAAGGGGCCGTGCCTAGTCTCACGATCTACGAGGCGCCCACTACCAAAGAGCTGCTTGATCCAAGTCTTCCCGCGGAACACTACCCTGGCAGACAAAACCGTGACGTGACCGCTCATAGCTTGATCTTGCACACTTCAGGTTCAACGGGTACGCATTCTATCATCTCATTCGACTTTGCTCTACACGTCGTTTCGGTCTACTGACAGAGACTTTAGGTCTCCCAAAGCCTATTTACGAGACTGTTGGGGGTTTAAACACGTTGTATGAACAAGCGCACCTTAGTCCGGAAGATGGACATGAACAAACCAGCAAGCCTTTTCTAGCAGATCCACGGCCCATGCTTGCTGCCGCTCCCTTTTTCCATGGCATGGGGGTAATCGTTATGCTGCGATCTATCATGTCCCGTGGCACCATCGTACGATTACCAGCGGATAAGCCTTTGAGCGCAGGCTTGGTCATTGACGTGATTGAGGCGGTGAAACCTTTTTGTGGTATCTTCCCACCGTCGGTACTGGAAGATATCGCTGCAACGCCCAAAGGTATCGAGACAATGGGGAAGCTCAAGTACGTCTTCTTTGGCGGTGCGCCTCTCGGTCCAGGGGCTGGTGACAAGCTTTGTCAAGTGACGAACTTGATGACCACCCTTGGCAGTACAGAAGCCATGTTTATCAGCACCCTCCTTCCGTCTAAGCCAGAAGAGTGGGGCTACTTCCATTGGGGTGCTGCTGCGGGTGTCGTCATGGAGCCTGCTGGTGACGACTTGCACGAAATGGTCATCAAGCCCAAAGACACGAGATACCAGGCAGTTTTCCATACCTTTCCAGAGATAACCGAATGGCGCACCAAGGATCTGTTCAGTCGCCATCCATCGAAGCCTCATCTGTGGAAGTACAGTGGAAGACGAGACGACATCATCGTTTTGAGCAATGGCGAAAAGTTCAACCCTGTAAGCACGGAGAAGCTACTCGAGTCGCATCCGTGGGTGAAGGGTGCCCTAGTCGTTGGCTCAGGCAAGTTTCAGGCCGGCCTACTCATCGAACCAGAGTGGTCACGAGCCGGCACGCAAGACCCCTCCGCCTTGATCGATCACATCTGGCCGATGGTAGAGCAAGCAAATCGTGAAGCGCCCGCGCACGCCCGGATCTATCAGACCAAGGTCGCCGTTGCGAACCAGAAGCCTTTCGTCCGCGCCGGCAAGGGCTCAACCATACGTCTCCAAACTGTTGCCGCGTTCAAAGACGAGATTGAAGCCCTTTATGCGGATGAAGGGTACTCGAGCGACCCGGCCCAGGATGCTGATGGCGATGCTGAATTGGCAAGCAAGATTCGTGCTGTCTTCACCCGCAATCTTCAATCTTTCCATGACGACGTGGCAGACGATGTCGAGATATTCAGCCTGGGTGTCGATTCTCTTGATGTGCTCGCACTCACCAACGCGCTCAACAAGGCCGTTCGTGGTGCCGAAGTGACCTCGTCGATGATCTACAGCAACCCTTCGGTCAAGCAACTGGCAGCGGCTTTATCTCAAACCGTGAGCAGCTCGCCCGTGCAGGGAAGTTTGCCGCCGATCCGAGAGGAGAAGCTCAGCGCGATGGTCAGGAAGTATACAAAAGATATGGTCCGACCAAAGACCAGGACTAGTGCGGTTACTCGTCCACGGAAACAAACCGTGATCGTTACCGGCACAACGGGTAGTTTGGGCAGTCACATGTTGGAGCAACTGCTCCGAAACCCAGAGGTCGAGAGAGTCTACTGTCTAAACCGTTCGGACAACGCCGAAGTACGACAGAAGGAGTCGTTTGCCCGCTATCACGACCCGAACGCCGACTTCAGCAAGGCCGAGTTCCTCAAGACAGACTTCAGTGCCGACCACTTCGGGCTTTCAGACGCTACATACGAGCGTCTTCTGTCCACTGCTACATCATTCATTCACGCAGCTTGGTCTGTCGACTTCAACCTCTCGCTCGAATCCTACGAGGCCACACACGTAGCCGGCACCTATCGCGCGATAAGCTTCGCGTCTGCCTCGCTCCACAAGACACCCATCATCTTCATCTCCTCGATCGCCAGTGTGAGCGACTGGAAAAGCGTCGTGCAAGACGGATCCGCCGTCCCAGAATCCATCGCCACGCTCTTCGACAGCGCAATCACGATACCCCAGGGCTATAGCGAGTCCAAGTATGTCGCATCTGAGATCCTAGCCACGGCCTCGCATCGCCTGGGCATCAAGACGGCCATCGTGCGTGCGGGACAGCTCGCAGGACCGAGCACCGATGCGGGTGGTGCGGCGTGGAACCGCCATGAGTGGCTGCCGACTATTGTCCACACTAGCAAGGTCTTGAAGAAGCTGCCGCGGACGCTGGGTAACATGGACCGAGTTGACTGGGTGCCGATGGACGTCGCAGCTGGAACCGTCATCGACATCGCAAACGCTACCGTCTCAGAACCCGAGCCTGTGCAGGTATACCATCTAGTCAATCCGCACACCACTACTTGGGACAAGCTGTACCCCGTCATACGGAACTTCTTCACCCAGGACAACAAGGACGACATGGAGATTGTAGAGTTCAATGACTGGGTCGATGAATTGGCGCGTATCCCGCAGACGAAGGAGAATGCAGAGCGCGTCCCTGGGCTCAAGTTGTTGGACTTCTACCAGAGTATGAGGCCAGGGTCGATTGGATTGCCGGCGTTGGACACGAGGAGGACGGAATCAGGGAGCGCTACGTTGCGTGAGGGGAGAGCTGTTGATGCGAAGGTTATTAGGAAGTGGTTGGAGCAATGGGCATTTTGAGGGAACAGTTGGTGTCTAAACATTTGCTTTCGCTCGCTTTATAGAAGCAGTTAGGGCTGCTAAGCTAACTATCCGTTACAAGCGGCTTGGCTGGCGACAGAGGTAATTGTCGATATGAAGCTGTGCCGCACGGCTTTCCTCCCATCCTACTCCTAGTCCAACAAAACTTCAATTCACAGTCTTCCAAATCCGAGCACATGCCTCCGAGACCCAAACACACCAGTCAGCACCACCGCATTAGTGAAGACCTGTTCTACCGACTACGTTGAAACGTCCTAGCTCCTCTAAGCGACATCAAAATCCGGACAAGCTCTCTCGATGCGACAACCAACGTCTATCTCTTTAACCGTTACCTAGCTAGTAAATAAATTACTAATCTACTATTAAGTCGCATAAACAAGGTAATTAGTAGCAAATGCTAGAATAGAGTAGATATACGCTATAAGAAATTTAAATAGTATAAGCTACTATTTACTTTAACTATTAATAACGTAGATAATACTTCTACTACGCTAGAGTAACTTAAAATCTAAAGTAAGTCTATACTAAATTTAAGACGCTCTACTATTTAGCTAATACTAAAGAGTATTATTTAAATTTTAGTAAAGCTTAGTTATTATATAGACTTTAGAGTCTATACTACTTAGTATTACTAAGCTTTATACTTTACGCTATATATAATTATTTTACTTCTATTTAAACTTTTTTTACTTTTATTTAAACTTTTAGACTTACTTAGATAAGTATATAGGATTATACTTTATAGTATATATAATTATCTAAAGTTTTAATGTTTTCTACTAAAAGTTAGTATAGCTATAATAGTAAGCTTATGTAAAAAATTATATAAATCTACTATAGTAAGCTTATAGAACACTAATCTCTAAACTTACTATAATTATAGCTAAAGCTAATAGTTAAACTACTTCTAGTCTACTAGTTAGAGTAGTAACTTTTATCTAGTATAAGTTTAGTATATATAGCTCTATAAGTAGAGTAATTAAAAAAGTGTATATATATATAAATCTATATATAGAAGTAGTAAAGTAGACTAAGAGTATATTTAATAGAAAGCTAAGTATAGTAACTAAGAATAGTATTATAAGTATAACTATTATTAATAGTAATAAACCTAATCTATCTTCTAATATTAGCTTTTTTATCTAAAAAGTCTAAATAATATAAATAAATTACATTCTATATTCTAGTACCTAGACACTTATAGAGAGATATTATAGTATTATAATAAATAGGTTTTAGAATATTTAACTATAGTAGGTAAGATACTTTAAATAGCTATATAAGAATATAACAATACTTACTTTTTAAATACTTAGTAGATAGAATAATAAAGATATATAAGATAGAGCTAGATAGAAATATTGTAGAAAGTAACTATAAAATCTATAACTATTTTTTATATTTTAAGTTAATATATTATTAAGAGTTTAAACTAAAGTAAAATTTAGAATTTACTATTATTTAGGTAAAATATTATTCTTAAGTAATAGATTCTAAAAAATAAGAAAGTAAGTAGATTAAGAAAAAAGAAAACTAGATTTTATATATTATTATACTATATACGTATAGCTTACTATAATAAGTAATAGAAGATAAATAGCTTATTTTCTTTTAAAGACTTTTAAAATAACACTTATATAAACTAATTAGACTATTTAGTATATTATACTTATTTTAAGAGAGATAAAAATAAGTTTTCTAAAAATATATTTACTAACTAGTTCTTAATTTACTAAAAAGTAAAAGTCTTTAAGCTACTAGAAATTAAAAGAATAGTTATAAATACTAATCTTTCTAATATTAATTAATAGTTTAAATTTCTACTATATCTACTAGTAGTAATATATTTAGTTATTTACTAAAGATTTTAGAAAAGATATAGTAAATATTAATAATCTTTTAAAAAGATATTATATTATTCTTTATAAAAAAGAAATTACTTCTAGAAAGAGTACTAATATAATTTTATAGTACTATTATAAATTAATTTCTACTTCTAATAAGTTAAGTTAGAAGTAGTTAGGTCTACTACTAGAATTCTACTTTTAGAAGTTTAATAAAAAGTATAAGTAAAAGCTTAATATTTACTACTAACTATAAACCTTTATTACTAGATTTAGACTACTAAATATAATACTTATAAAGCTCTTTACTTAAAATAAATAAATATTTTAGTTTAAGAGTAGTTATAATTATATAATTATAGATATATAATTAGTTAGCTCTTAGATATATAGCTAGAGATTTTAATCTAATCTTCTTTAGTAGTATAATAATTATAATATACTTAGTTATCTCTTATTATTAATTATCTTTCTAGCTCTAATAGTTATAAGTTTAGTTACTTAATTATAGAACTAATTTTTACTATATATTAAAGCCTACTAAAATCTAGATTAATTAGTCTTATTATATTTTACTCTTTCTAATATCTTCTAATTAGAACTTCTTTATAATTATAGTTTCTTTTATCTTTATACTTATATTTATATCTATTTTAGCGTAACTTTGCACGTTAATTAACTTAATTATAATACTAACTTCTTAAATATAAGTAATTATAATATAGCTATTATAGCTATAAATATAATTCTTAATAAGTAATTAAATTAGAATATCTAGTTTTTGCTTTCTAAGTAATACTATAATAAAAAAAGTATCTAGAAAGAGATTAGTTCTAATCTATTAGATATAAAATATATAAATACTTAAAAGTCTAATTTTTTAAACTTTTTTATTCTAGAGCTTATAAATCTAGCTAGTCTTATTATAAATATAGTAAAGAAGTAAAAAAGAAAAGAATAATAAAGCTACTTATAAGTATAATACTTTCTTAGAGAATTATAACTATAGAACTATAAATAGTACTACTTTTATAGCTTACTAAAACTATTATTTTAAATAGTAGTTTAAAAAAAGTAAGATTATTAATAGTATTAAGAACTAGATTATATCTACTTAAGTATATTTTACTTATAACTATAAGTAATACTAAAAGAATAATCTAGTCTTTTATAAAATTATTTAAAACCTAGCTTACTTCTACTAATTAGACTATATAGTATATAGTTTATATAAAGTATTATACTTATTTTAAGAAGATTTTAAAAAAAGAATTAATTAAAAAGTAGTCTAATAACTAGCTAATAATCTACTAGAAAGGAAGAGTTTTTATACTTTTAGAAATTAAAGAGCTTTATATAATTACTAACTTATTTACTATAATTAAAAAATTTAACTCTAAGTAAGTCTACTAGTAGTAGTAGAATTAGATATTTACTATAGCTTATAGAAAGAACATATTAAGCTTAAATATTTTTAGTAAGATATTTAGTATAATTTTTTAAAAAATTTTAATTACTTTTAAAAAAAGTAAAGCTTATATAAATTTTAATACTATTATAAATTAACTTTTTAATTTTACTAACTTAGATAAAAAAGGTTAAGCTTACTACTTAAATTCTACTTTAATAAGCCTAATATAAAGTATAAGTATAAGCTAAATTTATTGTAAAGATTATAATAACTTAGTTATTATTATCTTTTTATTATTATTAAGCTTTGTTAAGATTGCACTTATTGTAATTTCTTAACAAATTAGAAAAATTCCTAGTAAATCTAATTGCTTACGTAA